>NC_084613.1:1430323-1510323 GCF_033978795.1 Nerophis ophidion
CCCCCCATTCGAATACGACCTCAGATCAGACGAGACGACCCGCTGAACAAGCATATCACTAAGCGGAGGAAAAGAAACTAACAAGGATTCCCTCAGTAGCGGCGAGCGAAGAGGGAAGACCGCTTCGCCCGGTGCCGCTCGGAGGCCTAAGTCCTTCTGATGGAGGCTTTGCCCGCGGATGGTGTCAGGCCGGTGTCGGTGGTGGGGGATCCGCCCCCTTTGGAGGGTGGACCCCCCCGCCTTGCTGGCTGGCCCCCGTCGGGCGCATTTCCCCCAAGTGGTGCGTCGCGACCGGCTCTATGTCGGCTTGGAAAGGCTCGGGGCGCAGGTGGTGCGCGAGTCGGGGGCCCGACGCGGCATCTTTCGGGGCGCCGCCCGGGTTTCCCGCCGCGCGCTTTACAGCGTCCCCCCCGCCCGAACCTCGCCGTTCTCCGGGGCTGTGGAACAAAGTATCGCTGCGCCCTCTCTCCCCCTCGCAGGGGAGGGACGGGGCCCCTCCGCCCTCGGCGCGACTACCGACCGGGGCGCCCTGTCCTCAGTGCGCCCCAGCCACTTCGCACGGGTGGGGAGCGGCCCTCGTACACCGGGCGTCAGGGGTCAGCGACGATGTCGGCTACCCACCCGACCCGTCTTGAAACACAGACCAAGGAGTCTAACACACGCGCGAGTCAAAGGGCACGCAACGAAACCCCACGGCGCAATGAAAGTGAAGGCCGATCTACGGCAGCCGAGGTGGGATCCCAGCTCCCCGGGGTCAGGCGCACCACCGGCCCGTCTCGCCCGCAGCGTCGGGGAGGTGGAGCATGAGCGCGTGCGGTGGGACCTGAAAGATGGTGAACTAGGCCTGGGCAAGGCGAAACCAGAGGAAACTCTGGTGGAGGCCCGCAGCGGTCCTGACGTGCAAATCGGTTGTACGACCTGGGTATAGGGGCGAAAGACTAATGGAACCATCTAGTAGCTGGTTCCATCCGAAGTGTCCCCCAGGACAACAGGCTCGAGAATGTTGCAGTTTTATCTGGTAAAGCGAATGATTAGTTTGACTGGGGCGGTACACCTGACACACGGCCTGGTTTAACTTAGTTGCATATACGCTGTCAATTTCCACTTCATTTCATTTGAATTTTGCTTCACAATTTGTCCTTGCACCACTAAACACCACACGTTACGTTTTCTTATCATTTAATGATAACTTATTAATTGCGAACCATTTTTAGCTTAAGCAACTCAACCTCTGTTATCTTCAACACTTCCTTCAAGTCTTCTCCTCAACAATATACATTTGTATCATCTGCAAACATAATACTTTTTACAAAACCTACTACTCTGCTAGCATGTCAGCAGACTGGGGTACATCCTGCTGAAATCTATGTATTGAATGAATACACAATCCTTTTCAATCAGGAAAAAAAAACGCGTTTTTGAATCAAGAATTGTGTTGAATTGAAAAAAAAAACATGGACAGGAAGTGGTCCTGCCCACGCCTCCCTCTCACTTTCACAAAGACAGGTGCGCCCGGAGCTCATTTGCATGAGCGCTCCGCTTGGCCGCACCGCCACGTCTTGATAAATCTGGACTCTTTCCACGCACTGGGCTGGAAAAGTGCATCAAGATGTGGCCTGCACCAGTGCTTCTGCTCGTCCAGTCGGCTCTGCTGATTCAAGGTGAGACAAAGACTCTTTTCAGTCGTCCCCAAAGGGAAAGTCTTGATGTAATCATGGCCGTCTCCTTTCAGGATCTTCCGCCCAGGATTTGTTGACCCAGACGGACAAAATCAAGTATGTCAGTCTACATGGGACGGTGACCATCAGCGCCAAAGGGAGTTCAAATATTGACGATGATCTCAGTTGGTACCAAGTGAAACCTGGACAGGTTCCTAAACCTCTGATCTATCGTGCATCAAGTCTTGCTTCTGGAACACCATCTCGATTCAGTGGCACACGATCTGGCTCTGACTACACTCTGACTATCAGTGGTGTTCAGACAGACGATGTCGCTGATTACTACTGTTTTGCCGAGTTTGGAGGGGGAAGGTTTACACGGTGATTGAGAGCTGTACAAAAACCTCCTTTGGTTAGAGGGAAGTGAAAGTGGAAGATGTGATGATGACTGGTCCACTGAACAAAGATCACCAAGCAGAACCAGCGTCAACTTGAACAAGTTGATTGGCTTGTAAGAAAAAGTTGAAATGAGGGAAGAAGAAGTCACACTAACACTGAGGGCCGGCCCGTCCCATAAACACTTCATGCCAAAGTTCTCCAAGCCAAGGACCCCCAAACTGACATCAAGATGGAGTGAGGACCCCCAACTAACACATCTTGTATAAAATTGGGTTTTATATTGTCATTAATGTACTTGTAGCTCTTACTCCTAAACTGTACATAAATGAACTCCAGAACACAGAACACATCGATTAATTAATACATTAAACTGATTATTGGCTAGGATAGGCTCCAGCTCCCCACGACCCCGAGAGGGACAAGGGGTAGAAAATGGATGAATGGATGATTATTGCTAACATGTATTTAAATACATTCACATTTGTGAAAATCATAAATATATACAATTATCTATGAAAGGTGTATATTTAAAAAAATAATCAATTTTTCCAAAAATGTTGGGACCCTCCCAGCCTCCGCGATCCCCTTGGTGAAGACCGATGCTCTTTGTGGTTGTTTAGGCCACACATGATTGATAAAAAGGAATTATTAACTATAATTCAAACTATAGTTTGAAGTCCCAATGTAGAAATATGAATGTGCTTCAGCATGTGTCCTGTTTTGTAGTGATACGGTACATTTGCAGATGCATGGATAACAACAATATTCTATTTGAATTGAGCACAGTGTGTTCAAAGTCTGACACAGATATGATAGGAAAAGTGGAAAACTGGAGCACGTTTGGGGGATTTTCCTGCTCTCCCCAAAAAACTCTTTACTTTTGTTACTTTAAGGCAATAAAGATCAATTAAAGACTTAAATTAAGTTTTTTGCACTTGATTTGTTGACTAGAGCATGAACTAAGGAGGTTTGTTTGTGTCTTTATTATGAAACTTTCTTTCTGACACTCAATTTATGAAAGTTAAATGTTTTTGTTTGAATTTTGTGAGCTTCATTTTCTTTTACCAGACAATTCAATTAAACTTTCATGATTTAATTTCATTATTGATTTTCAATCAACCAATCAATCAATCAATCAATCCATCTATCAATGTTCATTTGTATAACACATTACAACAAGCAAGCGTCTTTTCGTGTCATCCTCGCCACTTTTGGGTCCTAAATGGTTGTCAAAGTGTACAACTTGTTGGAATACCTCCTCAGACTTCTTCTGTCCAGGTGAGATGCATGATTTATGATCTACAATAAACTTCCAGGCAGCAGGGAAGCGAGGAAGCAGCAGACCACTGGATGATGTAAACGTAGTCACACACAGTAGTGATTACAGCGCTGCTATGAATGGTTCGTCTGCGTTAGCGCTCTTAATAACAATATCACTCATACTTGGTTAATATTCAAGTCACCAAATGTCAATCAACTTTTGTTGGCGCTTTTTCAATGGTTATTTATTGTTATTTATGCTCAAAATAGTGGAGCTCCCATTGGCCTCAGTGTGAGCGGACTTCTATTTATGTTTAATCAATAATTAGCAGATTTAATTAATAACTACAAGACATTTAAAAAAATCAGTCGTCGTCATGACTTTCATAGTGATTGTGAACGATTGGCAAAATAAATAAAACGTGCAAACTTCTCTATGACTTCTTCTCCAGACCTCTTCTGTTCCTTTGATATTGTCATTACTGCCACTAGTGGTGGAAAAGTGTATTGCAACTGAGTACCGACACGGCCCGTAAGGACAACCGTTGAGAAAGTGATACTTTTGGTGGACCTCTACGAAGTGCTGGCGGCCTAACAATGGGACCCGGCCCTATGGTTAAGAAACACTGTTCATAAACATACTGGCGGCCAATGGAGAGAAAAAAGAGATCTGAGGTGATATGAGCACGTTTTGCAGCATTGGGGAGGAGGCACAGATACGGCTAAAGATGTGCGAGGACATCTTTTTCCACCACCTGGGACAGAAAAGCCAGATGTGACATTGGACAGAAGTTGGACCGAATGGACGGGTCTAGGCTAGGCTGTGTAAGGAGTGGTCTGACTCCAGCTTGCTTCAGGGCAGTGAGGACATTACCTAACCTCGAGCAGCAGTTTATAGAAGAAATGGTGTGCATGACCTCCATCCTTATTCTGGCAGGCACAATGTCTGGAGGACAGCTGCTGGGATTTCATTGATTTGTGACAAGCAGAAATGAAAATGAATTCCAAGTTCAAAAATATGTTGTAGGGGGGCCAAGCAGGGCAGTAGTTGAAACCTTTGGGATGCATGCCTGACAGACTGGACTTTATTAATGAAGACATTGTTACCGCTCAGACTCCTGCCAACGCCGCTCATCGGAACACGCCCATGGGCGCGCACATCCAGGGACGAGCCGCGCGCGTCTTCGCCCTGCAGCAGCCGATCATTCACCGGCAATCATCACACCTGCCGCTAATGAAGGAGCTGCCTTCATAAGCCTGGACAACCTGGCATGCCGGAGTGTAGTCTTCTGTTGGAGTACAGTAAGCCACGTCCTGCTTCATGTAATCCTGCTCTCGCTGTGTTTGCTCATCTGTGGTTTTCAGTGCGTGTTTTCTTGTGTCGTCCCCGCAGTTCCCTCCGTCGTCTTTAAAGTGAGCTGTGCGTCTCACTTTTTCCCTGGATCTCTCTCTGGAATCTGACTGCCTCCCTCAATCCTTGACTTCCCCCGCTTGGACACGGATCTTGTCTCTTCGCTCCTGCCCTACGGACTTCCGTGTTACTTGGCTCTCCACAACATTTGGTAACACACACCTCAGCTAATCACACACGTAGCCTCACACCACATACACTTTTGGATCTACTTCACACTCCATTTCCTTCGTTTATTTTCTATTGTTTGATATATATATATATATATATATATATATATATATATATATATATATATATATATATACATATATATATATAAATCTATAGACATGTTGAAATGCATCACAAGATACGTCATTAAAACAGCCGTTATAGGGTTAATACCACAATTGTTATGCTAAATAAAACTGTGGGCTGATGGCTATTGCTGGTGATGATGTTAGATTTACTTCTTTTACTTCATTTGCTGGAAGTGGTCTGGAGTTTCTAAGCAATGAATATTTCTCCATTGACTTTTTAAACACTGAAATTTGACAAACTGAATTTTTGAACACACAGATTTGCTCACACATTGTTTTTAATGACATTCTCATCGTCATTTTATGGGGAAAAAACATCAGTCCACACTTGGTAATAAAGACACAAATGGAGCTCCGTAGTCAAGCAGTCATTGAAATATTGAAGCATGTTTGAAGTTGTGAAGTATGCGGACGACACGACAGTGGTGGGCCTCATCCGTGACAACAATGACATGGACTACAGGGAGGAGTTGAAACATCTGCTTGACTGGTGCAGAACCAACAACCTGGTCCTGAATGTCGACAAGACCGAGGAGATCATTGTTGACTTCAGGAAGCAGCAGTCCAGCCACGCTCCACTCTTCATCAACGGCACAGCGGTGGAGATGGTAAGCAGCACCAAGTTCCTGGGGGTGCAGATCACTGACAATATAACCTGGTCCCTACACAAAGAGCTCAGCAGCGCATGCACTTTTTGCGTGGGATGAAAAGAGCACAGCTCCCTCCCCCCATTCTCAGCACATTCCACAGAGGCACTATAGAGACCACCTGCTGACCAACAGCATCTCTGTCTGGACTGGAGCCTGCAATGTCTCTCCAGAGAGTGCTGAGGACGGCGGAAAAGATCATCAGGACTCCTCTTCCTCCTATCCAGGAGACCGCAAAAAGCCGCTGCCTGACCAGGGCTCAGAAAATCTGCAAAGACTCTTCCCACCCCCACCAAGGACTGTTTTCACTGCTGGACTCTAGGAAGAGGTTCCGCAGCCTCCGAAGCAGAACCTCCAGGTTCTGTAACAGCTTCTTCCCTCAGGCCGTAAGACTCTTGAACGCATCATAATTACTGCACTACCATGAGCTTATGTAACAAAATTGTGTTCTTATTTGTACTATAAAGTTCAAATTTGAATGACAATAAAAAGGAAGTCCAAGTCTAATGTTTCACATTTTGTCAAGGACTGAATGTGTTTGTATGATCTTCCAAATGATGAATAAATGTCACTCTATGTGAAGTGAATCTATGGAATATTCTATTGGCAGCCAGCGTCCTCTGCAGTGGACATTTGCTTGCCCTCCATTGCTTTTGTCACGTTACACATTTTGGGGAAAAACAAACGTCCACTGCAGAGGACGCTGGCTCTCATGAGAATATGAGTTTCACTTTAGAATAGAATAGAATAGAATAGAAAGTACTTTATTGATCACTGGGGGAAATTCAGCACCATAGTTCGCTCACAATCGACAATAATAATAATACATAATATATAACATATATTATGTAGCACATATTTAGGAATTGAATTACTGACATAAATGACATTTTTCAAAGAAATGATGGATTTAGTTTGTCTTTTAAACATTTTTTTCCTTTTTTTCATTTTCAGCATTAAGTTGCAATAACCTTAACCCCCTTTTGGCTTCTTTGACTTTTAATTTGATATTTTCAACATTTTCATTATTTCTAATACATTTTTATCACCATTTTATTTGGAAAACATGTTTTTTTTCTTGACCATTTGTTAATACAATTATAAAAAATTCACATACATTAAAATGTTTTTTTTTTGCAAATCTAACTTTTTTCTTTACATTCATCATTTTTAATTTACAAATTTTTTTTTTTTATACATTTTCATGACCGATATAATTGTAAAAAAATAGCTTATCGTTCATTAAAATTGTTGTTCATTTGTTTTTAAAAATCAAAAGTTTTTTCTTAAATGTATTATTTTTAATTTACTCATTGATTCGTTGTTTTTAATACATTTTTATCACCATTGTATTTCATAATTTATTTATTTTCTCTCAATTTAATTTTCTTGACCATTTGTTAATAACATTCTAAAAAAATTGCCATTCATTAAAAAAAATTGTTTTTTTTTCGCATATATTACTTTTTTTCTTTACATTTATTATTTTTAATTCACTCATTTATTATTTTTTTATACATTTTCATGACCAATACAATTTTTTAAAAAATAGCTTATCGTTCATTAAAATGTTGTTAATTTGTTTTCGCGAATCCAAAGTTTTTCTTTAAATGTATTAGTTTGAATTTACTCATTGATTCATTTTTCTGAGCCTTTTCCCAGCACTTTGAGATGTGCTTCACAGGTGAAGTGAGTTCCAAATAAAAGCTAAGATGAAAGACTGTGAATGTCAAAGGCAAGTGTCGTTGAAGGTGCTCCTCATGGTCCTAGTGAGGTGTGTGAGTGGGTCCATTTGAGGTCCTGAGAGAAAAAGGCGCTGACTCGTCATGAGCGTGGACATTTTATTGAACAATGCTTAAATGTAGAGGTGGGGCGCCAAGTTCTCCGGCATCAAGCAGTAAGAAAGAGGAAGCACTAAAAGCAGGAAGGGGCGCCTCAGCTTCTACACTGAGCAGCGGCCCGGGTCCATCAGGGTTCGGGTCACGGGGTTCTGACCCTCCTTGGTGGCCTCGCAGCTCACCGAGCCGGCCGCCGTCCAGAGGCTGGCGTGGAGTGTCAGGGTGCTGGTCCAGCTGTAGCGGCCGTCGCCGGTGGCCTGGTCCGAGCTGCGTGACACCTCCGAGGTGCTGTTGCTGCTGCTGCCCCCCACCTTCAAGCCCAGGGTCCAGTCCTGAGGCCAGCCTCCGCTGGCCACGCACACCGCCGTGCCCTTGCCAGTCTGCAGCTGCTCTTTGGAGGGGGGGAAGATGGTCAGCGTGGGGGGCCGCACCTCAGGCGCTGGAGAGAGAATGTTGAATATGTCAGACTTGAAAGCTGTCAATCAACATGACAACACCTCCTGCTCGTGCAAAGATGAGCGAGGAGACTCCGACTGCCACATTTATCTTCCAAATCAACTTCACATCAAACTGGCAGAAAGTTTGCTGGGAAGAAATGAGCTGCGTCTAAGTAAGAAATGTCCAAACAATCTTCCTGCTTGACATGAAAAACAATCAGTGATACAAATACAACTTATTAGCAGGGGTGCCAAACTCATTTTAGATGGGGGGCCACATGGAGGAAAATCTACTCCCAACTGCTAAAAGCACGGCACCAGAACTTCCAAATAAAGACAACTTTAGATTGCTTTCAAATCAGAACAATGTACATGTTGGCATCATCTACACTCTAATAGTAGTCTATCTTTATCGCTCCTTGTTTGTACTTTCCCAATAAACCATGTGATGATGTTCATCATTGCTGTTCATTTTCAATCAATCAAGATGAAACAAATCATATCCAAATCAAATGACAAGATGTGGATCATGTAGTTTGATCATTTTCCTCAACTGCTGCACGAACATCATGTGCTTTATTGCTGTTGACATATGTAGCATCATCTACAAATCTGGCTATTGCGACATCTAGTGGACACATTTACAACAGCACTTTCTTTCGTCCCAACATTTCAGCTCATTTTTACACTTAGAGAACTCATCCCGTTTGACACCCCTGCATTACATTCAGCTTTTTCTACATTCAAAGTAGTTTTAAAAAAGCATCCGTCCATGTTTCAGTTTGTGGCACTCACTGACTTGCAAACACAAATATTCATAAGTCATGAATCATTTCATTGGATATTGATTTGATCTTATCTTTAAGGTGGATTTGGATATTTTTGCCCTTTTTTCTCCTCCCTTCATCTCCTTTCTATTGTTACAAAGCACACAGAAGGAGAAGGATGACATAAGCTGGGCTTCTTCCTACTTCTTTTCGCCTGACGTGTCCAAATGTTTGATAATCATGTCAGACATCAATCATATGATAGTCACCATGACGACCAGACTCTCATATTGTTAGCTGCTCCTACACTGACATCACACTCCAATTCCAAATTCCACACAATAAAATGCTGCTTTTGTCACCCAGAGTGGAAAACAAGGACACATCTGGTACTCACTGGTGCCGATGAGCAGTTTGGTCCCTTCGCCGAAACTGTACCACGGTGATGCAAGGTTGTGGGGCGCTCGTACAAAAACCTCCCCCTGTCAGGCAGAGCAATGGTTTCACATGGACAGGAAGTGGTCCTGCCCACGCCTCCCTCTCACTTTCACAAAGACAGGTGCGCCCGGAGCTCATTTGCATGAGCGCTCCGCTTGGCCGCACCGCCACGTCTTGATAAATCTGGACTCTTTCCACGCACTGGGCTGGAAAAGTGCATCAAGATGTGGCCTGCACCAGTGCTTCTGCTCGTCCAGTCGGCTCTGCTGATTCAAGGTGAGACAAAGACTCTTTTCAGTCGTCCCCAAAGGGAAAGTCTTGATGTAATCATGGCCGTCTCCTTTCAGGATCTTCCGCCCAGGATTTGTTGACCCAGACGGACAAAATCAAGTATGTCAGTCTACATGGGACGGTGACCATCAGCGCCAAAGGGAGTTCAAATATTGACGATGATCTCAGTTGGTACCAAGTGAAACCTGGACAGGTTCCTAAACCTCTGATCTATGATGCATCAAGTCTTGCTTCTGGAACACCATCTCGATTCAGTGGCACACGATCTGGCTCTGACTACACTCTGACTATCAGTGGTGTTCAGACAGACGATGTCGCTGATTACTACTGTTTTGCCGAGTTTGGAGGGGGAAGGTTTACACGGTGATTGAGAGCTGTACAAAAACCTCCTTTGGTTAGAGGGAAGTGAAAGTGGAAGATGTGATGATGACTGGTCCACTGAACAAAGATCACCAAGCAGAACCAGCGTCAACTTGAACAAGTTGATTGGCTTGTAAGAAAAAGTTGAAATGAGGGAAGAAGAAGTCACACTAACACTGAGGGCCGGCCCGTCCCATAAACACTTCATGCCAAAGTTCTCCAAGCCAAGGACCCCCAAACTGACATCAAGATGGAGTGAGGACCCCCAACTAACACATCTTGTATAAAATTGGGTTTTATATTGTCATTAATGTACTTGTAGCTCTTACTCCTAAACTGTACATAAATGAACTCCAGAACACAGAACACATCGATTAATTAATACATTAAACTGATTATTGGCTAGGATAGGCTCCAGCTCCCCACGACCCCGAGAGGGACAAGGGGTAGAAAATGGATGAATGGATGATTATTGCTAACATGTATTTAAATACATTCACATTTGTGAAAATTATAAATACATACAATTATCTATGAAAGGTGTATATTTAAAAAATAATCAATTTTTCCAAAAATGTTGGGACCCTCCCAGCCTCCGCGATCCCCTTGGTGAAGACCGATGCTCTTTGTGGTTGTTTAGGCCACACATGATTGATAAAAAGGAATTATTAACTATAATTCAAACTATAGTTTGAAGTCCCAATGTAGAAATATGAATGTGCTTCAGCATGTGTCCTGTTTTGTAGTGATACAGTACATTTGCAGATGCATGGATAACAACAATATTCTATTTGAATTGAGCACAGTGTGTTCAAAGTCTGACACAGATATGATAGGAAAAGTGGAAAACTGGAGCACGTTTGGGGGATTTTCCTGCTCTCCTCAAAAAACTCTTTACTTTTGTTACTTTAAGGCAATAAAGATCAATTAAAGACTTAAATTAAGTTTTTTGCACTTGATTTGTCGACTAGAGCATGAACTAAGGAGGTTTGTTTGTGTCTTTATTATGAAACTTTCTTTCTGACACTCAATTTATGAAAGTTAAATGTTTTTGTTTGAATTTTGTGACCTTCATTTTCTTTTACCAGACAATTCAATTAAACTTTCATGATTTAATTTCATTATTCATTTTCAATCAACCAATCAATCAATCAATCAATCCATCTATCAATGTTCATTTGTATAACACATTACAACAAGCAAGCGTCTTTTCGTGTCATCCTCGCCACTTTTGAGTCCTAAATGCTTGTCAAAGTGTACAACTTGTTGGAATACCTCCTCAGACTTCTTCTGTCCAGGTGAGATGCATGATTTATGATCTACAATAAACTTCCAGGCAGCAGGGAAGCGAGGAAGCAGCAGACCACTGGATGATGTAAACGTAGTCACACACAGTAGTGATTACAGCGCTGCTATGAATGGTTCGTCTGCGTTAGCGCTCTTAATAACAATATCACTCATACTTGGTTAATATTCAAGTCACCAAATGTCAATCAACTTTTGTTGGCGCTTTTTCAATGGTTATTTATTGTTATTTATGCTCAAAATAGTGGAGCTCCCATTGGCCTCAGTGTGAGCGGACTTCTATTTATGTTTAATCAATAATTAGCAGATTTAATTAATAACTACAAGACATTTAAAAAAAATCAGTCGTCGTGATGTCTTTCATAGTGATTGTGAACGATTGGCAAAATAAATAAAACGTGCAAACTTCTCTATGACTTCTTCTCCAGACCTCTTCTGTTCCTTTGATATTGTCATTACTGCCACTAGTGGTGGAAAAGTGTATTGCAACTGAGTACCGACACGGCCCGTAAGGACAACCGTTGAGAAAGTGATACTTTTGGTGGACCTCTACGAAGTGCTGGCGGCCTAACAATGGGACCCGGCCCTATGGTTAAGAAACACTGTTCTTAAACATACTGGCGGCCAATGGAGAGAAAAAAGAGATCTGAGGTGATATGAGCACGTTTTGCAGCATTGGGGAGGAGGCACAGATACGGCTAAAGATGTGCGAGGACATCTTTTTCCACCACCTGGGACAGAAAAGCCAGATGTGACATTGGACAGAAGTTGGACCGAATGGACGGGTCTAGGCTAGGCTGTGTAAGGAGTGGTCTGACTCCAGCTTGCTTCAGGGCAGTGAGGACATTACCTAACCTCGAGCAGCAGTTTATAGAAGAAATGGTGTGCATGACCTCCATCCTTATTCTGGCAGGCACAATGTCTGGAGGACAGCTGCTGGGATTTCATTGATTTGTGACAAGCAGAAATGAAAATGAATTCCAAGTTCAAAAATATGTTGTAGGGGGGCCAAGCAGGGCAGTAGTTGAAACCTTTGGGATGCATGCCTGACAGACTGGACTTTATTAATGAAGACATTGTTACCGCTCAGACTCCTGCCAACGCCGCTCATCGGAACACGACCATGGGCGCGCACATCCAGGGACGAGCCGCGGGCGTCTTCGCCCTGCAGCAGCCGATCATTCACCGGCAATCATCACACCTGCTGCTAATGAAGGAGCTGCCTTCATAAGCCTGGACAACCTGGCATGCCGGAGTGTAGTCTTCTGTTGGAGTACAGTAAGCCACGTCCTGCTTCATGTAATCCTGCTCTCGCTGTGTTTGCTCATCTGTGGTTTTCAGTGCGTGTTTTCTTGTGTCGTCCCCGCAGTTCCCTCCGTCGTCTTTAAAGTGAGCTGTGCGTCTCACTTTTTCCCTGGATCTCTCTCTGGAATCTGACTGCCTCCCTCAATCCTTGACTTCCGGATCTTGTCTCTTCGTTCCTGCCCTACGGACTTCCGTGTTACTTGGCTCTCCACAACATTTGGTAACACACACCTCAGCTAATCACACACGTAGCCTCACACCACATACACTTTTGGATCTACTTCACACTCCATTTCCTTCGTTTATTTTCTATTGTTTGATATATATATATATATATATATATATATATATATATATATATATATATATATATATATATATATACATATATATATATAAATCTATAGACATGTTGAAATGCATCACAAGATACGTCATTAAAACAGCCGTTATAGGGTTAATACCACAATTGTTATGCTAAATAAAACTGTGGGCTTATGGCTATTGCTCATTCAATCAATCAATCAATGTTTACTTATATAACCCTAAATCACTAGTGTCTCAAAGGGCTGCACAAACCACCACGACATCCTCGGTAGGCCCACATAAGGGCAAGGAAAACTCACACCCAGTGGGACGTCGGTGACAATGATGACTATGAGAACCTTAGAGAGGAGGAAAGCAATGGATGTCGAGCGGGTCTAACATGATACTGTGAAAGTTCAATCCATAATGGATCCAACACAGTCGCGAGAGTCCAGTCCAAAGCGGATCCAACACAGCAGCGAGAGTCCCGTTCACAGCGGAGCCAGCAGGAAACCATCCCAAGCGGAGGCGGATCAGCAGCCCAGAGATGACCCCAGCCGATACACAGGCAAGCAGTACATGGCCACTGGATCGGACCGGACCCCCTCCACAGGGGAGAGTGGGATATAGAAGAAAAAGAAAAGAAGCGGCAGATCAACTGGTCTAAAAAGGGAGTCTATTTAAAGGCTAGAGTATACAAATGAGTTTTAAGGTGGGACTTAAATGCTTCTACTGAGGTGGCATCTCGAACTGTTACCGGGAGGGCATTCCAGAGTACTGGAGCTCGAACGGAAAACGCTCTATAGCCCGCAGACTTTTTTTGGGCTTTGGGAATCACTAACAAGCCGGAGTCTTTTAAAGGCAGATTTCTTGCCGGGACATATGGTGCAATACAGTCGGCAAGATAGGATGGAGCTAGACCGTGTAGTATTTTATACGTAAGTAGTAAAACCTTAAAGTCACATCTTAAGTGCACAGGAAGCCAGTGCAGGTGAGCCAGTATAGGTATATATGTATGTATATATGTATATAAAGGTATATACAGTATAGGTATATAGGTATGTATATATGTATATAAAGGTATATACAGTATAGGTATATATGTATGTATATATGTATATAAAGGTATATACAGTATAGGTATATATGTATGTATATATGTATATAAAGGTATATACAGTATAGGTATATATGTATATATATATGTATATAAAGATATATACAGTATAGGTATATATGTATGTATATATGTATATAAAGGTATATACAGTATAGGTATATATGTATGTATATATGTATATAAAGGTATATACAGTACAGGTATATATGTATGTATATATGTATATAAAGGTATATACAGCATAGGCGTAATGTGATCAAACTTTCTTGTTCTTGTCAAAAGTCTAGCAGCCGCATTTTGTACCAACTGTAATCTTTTAATGCTAGACATGGGGAGACCCCAAAATAATACGTTACAGTAGTCGAGGCAAGACGTAACAAACGCATGGATAATGATCTCAGCGTCTTTAGTGGACAGAATGGAGCGAATTTTAGCGATGTTACGGAGATGAAAGAAGGCCGTTTTAGTAACGCTTTTAATGTGTGCCTCAAAGGAGAGAGTTGGGTGGAAGATAATACCCAGATTCTTTACCGTGTCGCCTTGTTTAATTGTTTGGTTGTCAAATGTTAGAGTTGTATTATTAAATAGAGGTCGGTGTCTAGCAGGACCGATAATCAGCATTTCCGTTTTTTTGGCGTTGAGTTGCAAAAAGTTAGCGGACATCCATTGTTTAATTTCATTAAGACACGCCTCCAGCTGACTACAATCCGGCGTGTTGGTCAGCTTTAGGGGCATGTAGAGTTGGGTGTCATCAGCATAACAGTGAAAGCTAACACCTTATTTGCGTATGATGTCACCTAGCGGCAGCATGTAGATGCTGAAGAGTGCAGGGCCAAGGACCGAACCCTGGGGAACTCCACACGTTACCTTAACGTAGTCCGAGGTCACATTGTTATGGGAGACACACTGCATCCTATCAGTAAGATAAGAGTTAAACCAAGACAGGGCTAAGTCTGACATACCAATTCGTGTTTTGATACGTTCTAATAAAATATTATGATCGACGGTATCGAAAGCAGCGCTAAGATCGAGGAGCAGCAACATAGATGACGCATCAGAATCCATCGTTAGCAATAGATCATTAGTCATTTTTGCGAGGGCTGTCTCCGTGGAGTGATTTGCTCTGAAACCGGATTGAAAGGTTTCACATAGATTGTTAGACGCTAAGTGTTCATTTAACTGCTCCGCAACAATTTTTTCAAGGATTTTTGAAATAAAGGGAAGGTGAGACACCGGTCGGTAGTTTACCATGAGGTCAGGATCGAGGTTAGGTCTTTTAAGAAGAGGATGAATAACCGCTTTTTTGAATGCTAGGGGAACAGTGCCCGAGGTGATGATGTTAGATTTACTTCTTTTACTTCATTTGCTGGAAGTGGTCTGGAGTTTCTAAGCAATGAATATTTCTCCATTGACTTTTTAAACACTGAAATTTGACAAACTGAATTTTTGAACACACAGATTTGCTCACACATTGTTTTTAATGACATTCTCATCGTCATTTTATGGGGAAAAAACATCAGTCCACACTTGGTAATAAAGACACAAATGGAGCTCCGTAGTCAAGCAGTCATTGAAATATTGAAGCATGTTTGAAGTTGTGAAGTATGCGGACGACACGACAGTGGTGGGCCTCATCCGTGACAACAATGACATGGACTACAGGGAGGAGTTGAAACATCTGCTTGACTGGTGCAGAACCAACAACCTGGTCCTGAATGTCGACAAGACCGAGGAGATCATTGTTGACTTCAGGAAGCAGCAGTCCAGCCACGCTCCACTCTTCATCAACGGCACAGCGGTGGAGATGGTAAGCAGCACCAAGTTCCTGGGGGTGCAGATCACTGACAATATAACCTGGTCCCTACACAAAGAGCTCAGCAGCGCATGCACTTTTTGCGTGGGATGAAAAGAGCACAGCTCCCTCCCCCCATTCTCAGCACATTCCACAGAGGCACTATAGAGACCACCTGCTGACCAACAGCATCTCTGTCTGGACTGGAGCCTGCAATGTCTCTCCAGAGAGTGCTGAGGACGGCGGAAAAGATCATCAGGACTCCTCTTCCTCCTATCCAGGAGACCGCAAAAAGCCGCTGCCTGACCAGGGCTCAGAAAATCTGCAAAGACTCCTCCCACCCCCACCAAGGACTGTTTTCACTGCTGGACTCTAGGAAGAGGTTCCGCAGCTTCCGAAGCAGAACCTCCAGGTTCTGTAACAGCTTCTTCCCTCAGGCCGTAAGACTCTTGAACGCATCATAATTACTGCACTACCATGAGCTTATGTAACAAAATTGTGTTCTTATTTGTACTATAAAGTTCAAATTTGAATGACAATAAAAAGGAAGTCTAAGTCTAATGTTTCACATTTTGTCAAGGACTGAATGTGTTTGTATGATCTTCCAAATGATGAATAAATGTCACTCTATGTGAAGTGAATCTATGGAATATTCTATTGGCAGCCAGCGTCCTCTGCAGTGGACATTTGCTTGCCCTCCATTGCTTTTGTCACGTTACACATTTTGGGGAAAAACAAACGTCCACTGCAGAGGACGCTGGCTCTCATGAGAATATGAGTTTCACTTTAGAATAGAATAGAATAGAATAGAAAGTACTTTATTGATCACTGGGGGAAATTCAGCACCACAGTTCGCTCACAATCGACAATAATAATAATAAATAATATATAACATATATTATGTAGCATATATTTAGGAATTGAATTACTGACATAAATGACATTTTTCAAAGAAATGATGGATTTAGTTTGTCTTTTAAACATTTTTTTCCTTTTTTTCATTTTCAGCATTAAGTTGCAATAACCTTAACCCCCTTTTGGCTTCTTTGACTTTTAATTTGATATTTTCAACATTTTCATTATTTCTAATACATTTTTATCACCGTTTTATTTGGAAAACATGTTTTTTTCTTGACCATTTGTTAATACAATTATAAAAAATTCACATTCATTAAAATGTTTTTTTTTTTGCAAATCCAACTTTTTTCTTTACATTCATTATTTTTAATTTACTTTTTTTTATACATTTTCATGACCGATATAATTGTAAAAAAATAGCTTATCGTTCATTAAAATTGTTGTTCATTTGTTTTTAAAAATCAAAAGTTTTTCCTTAAATGTATTATTTTTAATTTACTCATTGATTCGTTGTTTTTAATACATTTTTATCACCATTGTATTTCATAATTTATTTATTTTCTCTCAATTTAATTTTCTTGACCATTTGTTAATAACATTCTAAAAAAATTGCCATTCATTAAAAAAAATGTTTTTTTTTCGCATATATAACTTTTTTTCTTTACATTTATTATTTTTAATTCACTCATTTATTTTTTTATACATTTTCATGACCAATACAATTTTAAAAAAAATAGCTTATCGTTCATTAGAATGTTGTTAATTTATTTTCGCGAATCCAAAGTTTTTCTTTAAATGTATTAGTTTGAATTTACTCATTTTTCTGAGCCTTTTCCCAGCACTTTGAGATGTGCTTCACAGGTGAAGTGAGTTCCAAATAAAAGCTAAGATGAAAGACTGTGAATGTCAAAGGCAAGTGTCGTTGAAGGTGCTCCTCATGGTCCTAGTGAGGTGTGTGAGTGGGTCCATTTGAGGTCCTGAGAGAAAAAGGCGCTGACTCGTCATGAGCGTGGACATTTTATTGAACAATGCTTAAATGTAGAGGTGGGGCGCCAAGTTCTCCGGCATCAAGCAGTAAGAAAGAGGAAGCACTAAAAGCAGGAAGGGGCGCCTCAGCTTCTACACTGAGCAGCGGCCCGGGTCCATCAGGGTTCGGGTCACGGGGTTCTGACCCTCCTTGGTGGCCTCGCAGCTCACCGAGCCGGCCGCCGTCCAGAGGCTGGCGTGGAGTGTCAGGGTGCTGGTCCAGCTGTAGCGGCCGTCGCCGGTGGCCTGGTCCGAGCTGCGTGACACCTCCGAGGTGCTGTTGCTGCTGCTGCCCCCCACCTTCAAGCCCAGGGTCCAGTCCTGAGGCCAGCCTCCGCTGGCCACGCACACCGCCGTGCCCTTGCCAGTCTGCAGCTGCTCTTTGGAGGGGGGGAAGATGGTCAGCGTGGGGGGCCGCACCTCAGGCGCTGGAGAGAGAATGTTGAATATGTCAGACTTGAAAGCTGTCAATCAACATGACAACACCTCCTGCTCGTGCAAAGATGAGCGAGGAGACTCCGACTGCCACATTTATCTTCCAAATCAACTTCACATCAAACTGGCAGAAAGTTTGCTGGGAAGAAATGAGCTGCGTCTAAGTAAGAAATGTCCAAACAATCTTCCTGCTTGACATGAAAAACAATCAGTGATACAAATACAACTTATTAGCAGGGGTGCCAAACTCATTTTAGATGGGGGGCCACATGGAGGAAAATCTACTCCCAACTGCTAAAAGCACGGCACCAGAACTTCCAAATAAAGACAACTTTAGATTGCTTTCAAATCAGAACAATGTACATGTTGGCATCATCTACACTCTAATAGTAGTCTATCTTTATCGCTCCTTGTTTGTACTTTCCCAATAAACCATGTGATGATGTTCATCATTGCTGTTCATTTTCAATCAATCAAGATGAAACAAATCATATCCAAATCAAATGACAAGATGTGGATCATGTAGTTTGATCATTTTCCTCAACTGCTGCACGAACATCATGTGCTTTATTGCTGTTGACATATGTAGCATCATCTACAAATCTGGCTATTGCGACATCTAGTGGACACATTTACAACAGCACTTTCTTTCGTCCCAACATTTCAGCTCATTTTTACACTTAGAGAACTCATCCCGTTTGACACCCCTGCATTACATTCAGCTTTTTCTACATTCAAAGTAGTTTTAAAAAAGCATCCGTCCATGTTTCAGTTTGTGGCACTCACTGACTTGCAAACACAAATATTCATAAGTCATGAATCATTTCATTGGATATTGATTTGATCTTATCTTTAAGGTGGATTTGGATATTTTTGCCCTTTTTTCTCCTCCCTTCATCTCCTTTCTATTGTTACAAAGCACACAGAAGGAGAAGGATGACATAAGCTGGGCTTCTTCCTACTTCTTTTCGCCTGACGTGTCCAAATGTTTGATAATCATGTCAGACATCAATCATATGATAGTCACCATGACGACCAGACTCTCATATTGTTAGCTGCTCCTACACTGACATCACACTCCAATTCCAAATTCCACACAATAAAATGCTGCTTTTGTCACCCAGAGTGGAAAACAAGGACACATCTGGTACTCACTGGTGCCGATGAGCAGTTTGGTCCCTTCGCCGAAACTGTACCACGGTGATGCAAGGTTGTGGGGCGCTCGTACAAAAACCTCCCCCTGTCAGGCAGAGCAATGGTTTCACATGGACAGGAAGTGGTCCTGCCCACGCCTCCCTCTCACTTTCACAAAGACAGGTGCGCCCGGAGCTCATTTGCATGAGCGCTCCGCTTGGCCGCACCGCCACGTCTTGATAAATCTGGACTCTTTCCACGCACTGGGCTGGAAAAGTGCATCAAGATGTGGCCTGCACCAGTGCTTCTGCTCGTCCAGTCGGCTCTGCTGATTCAAGGTGAGACAAAGACTCTTTTCAGTCGTCCCCAAAGGGAAAGTCTCGATGTAATCATGGCCGTCTCCTTTCAGGATCTTCCGCCCAGGATTTGGTGACCCAGACGGACAAAATCAAGTATGTCAGTCTACATGGGACGGTGACCATCAGCGCCAAAGGGAGTTCAAATATTTTTGATGCTCTCAGTTGGTACCAAGTGAAACCTGGACAGGTTCCTAAACCTCTGATCTATGATGCATCAAGTCTTGCTTCTGGAACACCATCTCGATTCAGTGGCACACGATCTGGCTCTGACTACACTCTGACTATCAGTGGTGTTCAGACAGACGATGTCGCTGATTACTACTGTTTTGCCAGGTTTGGACCTGGAAGGTTTACACGGTGATTGAGAGCTGTACAAAAACCTCCTTTGGTTAGAGGGAAGTGAAAGTGGAAGATGTGATGATGACTGGTCCACTGAACAAAGATCACCAAGCAGAACCAGCGTCAACTTGAACAAGTCCAAGTTCAAGGATTCTTTGTTCCTTCAAGAAAAAAAGTCTCCTTCTGTTTGTCCAGATCAGCCAGGCGTGTCCACAGTGGGCCCACAGGAACCGTTTGCCATTCTTCTTGATTGGCTTGTAAGAAAAAGTTGAAATGAGGGAAGAAGAAGTCACACTGTTCTGTCCCATAAACATTCTATACCAGGGGTCTTCAAACTTTTCCAGGCCAAAGACAATAAAGATGGAGTGAGGACGCCCTGGCTTGTATAAAATTATATAATTATTCAAATGAAATTGTACTAAATGATATTATTATTATAAATTCAAATTATACTTTTAGGTTTCATACCTCAAATCTTCATGAATTAACTCCTAAGTCACTCACATTAAACTGAATATTGCTCATTTAAATACACTAAGGGCCACACAAAGACTAGACCATGCTAATGCTAACAAGTGTCCTATTATATGAGTAGAGACTCTTATTTATTGGTTCACTTAGCAGGCTGAAAAGTGCCAATTTTGCCTTAAAACAGAACTTTGGATACAAACTGAGGTAACTTGTTGGTTTTGAAACTACAAACCTTTTCATCATCGGCGCACATCAGCTTTGAAATACTATCTTACAGCCAAACACGGACTCCAGGATGGCAACTTCTTTTGTAAACAGCGACTAGCGACACATTTCATGACTTTTCCCGCTGATATTGGAGACTTTTTTGTGTCTTGGAGACTCTTAGGTAAAAGTAACGGCTGCTGCCGATGTGCTAGCAAGTTCAATCTAAACCTAAACATTTTGATCTAAATCTTTAAGGGGAACTGGGGGATCTTTAAGGGGATCCTGACCTCATGGTAAATTACCGACCGGTGTCTCACCTTCCCTTTATTTCAAAAATCCTTGAAAAAATTGTTGCGGAGCAGTTAAATGAACACTTAGCGTCTAACAATCTATGTGAAACCTTTCAATCCGGTTTCAGGGCAAATCACTCCACGGAGACAGCCCTCGCAAAAATGACTAATGATCTATTGCTAACGATGGATTCTGATGCGTCATCTATGTTGCTGCTCCTCGATCTTAGCGCTGCTTTCGATACCGTCGATCATAATATTTTATTAGAACGTATCAAAACACGAATTGGTATGTCAGACTTAGCCCTGTCTTGGTTTAACTCTTATCTTACTGATAGGATGCAGTGTGTCTCCCATAACAATGTGACCTCGGACTACGTTAAGGTAACGTGTGGAGTTCCCCAGGGTTCGGTCCTTGGCCCTGCACTCTTCAGCATCTACATGCTGCCGCTAGGTGACATCATACGCAAATACGGTATTAGCTTTCACTGTTATGCTGATGACACCCAACTCTACATGCCCCTAAAGCTGACCAACACGCCGGATTGTAGTCAGCTGGAGGCGTGTCTTAATGAAATTAAACAATGGATGTCCGCTAACTTTTTGCAACTCAACGCCAAAAAAACGGAAATGCTGATTATCGGTCCTGCTAGACACCGAACTCTATTTAATAATACAACTCTAACATTTGACGACCAAACAATTAAACAAGGCGACACGGTAAAGAATCTGGGTATTATCTTCCACCCAACTCTCTCCTTTGAGGCACACATTAAAAGCGTTACTAAAACGGCCTTCTTTCATCTCCATAATATCGCAAAAATTCGCTCCATTCTGTCCACTAAAGACGCTGAGATCATTATCCATGCGTTTGTTACGTCTCGCCTCGACTACTGTAACGTATTATTTTGGGGTCTCCCCATGTCTAGCATCAAAAGATTACAGTTGGTACAAAATGCGGCTGCTAGACTTTTGACAAGAACAAGAAAGTTTGATCACATTACGCCTGTACTGTATATACCTTTATATACATATATACATACATATATACCTATACTGTATATACCTTTATATACATATATACATACATATATACCTATACTGTATATACCTTTATATACATATATACATACATATATACCTATACTGTATATACCTTTATATACATATATAGATACATATATACCTATACTGTATATACCTTTATATACATATATACATACATATATACCTATACTGTATATACCTTTATATACATATATACATACCTATATACCTATACTGTATATACCTTTATATACATATATACATACATATATACCTATACTGGCTCACCTGCACTGGCTTCCTGTGCACTTAAGATGTGACTTTAAGGTTTTACTACTTACGTATAAAATACTACACGGTCTAGCTCCATCCTATCTTGCCGATTGTATTGTACCATATGTCCCGGCAAGAAATCTGCGTTCAAAGGACTCCGGCTTATTAGTGATTCCCAAAGCCCAAAAAAAGTCTGCGGGCTATAGAGCGTTTTCCGTTCGAGCTCCAGTACTCTGGAATGCCCTCCCGGTAACAGTTCGAGATGCCACCTCAGTAGAAGCATTTAAGTCCCACCTTAAAACTCATTTGTATACTCTAGCCTTTAAATAGACTCCCTTTTTAGACCAGTTGATCTGCCGCTTCTTTTCTTTTTCTTCTATATCCCACTCTCCCCTGTGGAGGGGGTCCGGTCCGATCCAGTGGCCATGTACTGCTTGCCTGTGTATCGGCTGGGGACATCTCTGCGCTATTGATCCGCCTCCGCTTGGGATGGTTTCCTGCTGGCTCCGCTGTGAACGGGACTCTCGCTGCTGTGTTGGATCCTCTTTGGACTGGACTCTCGCGACTGTGTTGTATCCATTGTGGATTGAACTTTCACAGTATCATGTTAGACCCGCTCGACATCCATTGCTTTCCTCCTCTCTAAGGTTCTCATAGTCATCATTGTCACCGACGTCCCACTGGGTGTGCGTTTTCCTACCGAGGATGTCGTGGTGGTTTGTGCAGCCCTTTGAGACACTAGTGATTTAGGGCTATATAAGTAAACATTGATTGATGATGATTGATTGAACTGCACTTTTGGGGGGAATTTGGACTATCGTTCACCATCTGTGATGATCCATTGCCCGAATCCTATTTTGTTTTAGTTTAAGACTCCCCTAGTTCTGTTTCAGCACCCCTGGGTTTGTGTTTCTTGGTTGCCATGGGTGCTGATTATTTTCACCTGCCTCTGATTAGTGTTGGGGACGCTCACCTGCTCCTGGGCACTAATCAGAGAACTATTTATACCTGCCTTTCGCCACACTCGGTCTGGCTGTTTTGCTTGCTACATGCAACAAGTTACGTTTGGTTAGTCCTGTGATTCTCGATTCTTGTTTCTGCGCCATAGCTTCCCATGCTATCGGCCCGCTTTTCTGTTTATTCTTTTTTTCTTGACTGATTTATGGCAAATAAATCATCTTCCAACTGCATGCTGCCTCTGCACTTCCGTCTGCATCTTGGAGTTACAATCTTCTCATTACCAGGCCACCCAGGCGGAACAGAAAATAGCCAGCAAGAGGTTTTCCCGCAGCAGACTTCCACCAGCTGGACGAGGGTAAGTGGTGCGAAGGTCGATGGAGGCGGAGACCCTCCGCTATTCTCCCGAGTAGAACGACAACCCCAACAATGTGGGGCCCCGAAGGTTCGCTGGTCCGCATCGACTTCGTTTGGCCCGGGGACTTGGTTGCACCGCCGTCTCGGACGTCCCGTCCCATGGCGCCGCCAGCTACTTCGTGTCCGGCAGGCCGTCCCTCGACGCCACTATCTTCTTCATCTCCGGCAGGCCGTCCCTCGACGCCACTATCTTCTTCATCTCCGGCAGGCCGTCCCTCGACGCCACTATCTTCTTCATCTACGGCAGGCCGTCCCTCGACGCCACTATCTTCTTCATCTCCGGCAGGCCGTCCCTCGACGCCACTATCTTCTTCATCTCCGGCAGGCCGTCCCTCGACGCCACTATCTTCTTCATCTCCGGCAGGCCGTCCCTCGACGCCACTATCTTCTTCATCTCCGGCAGGCCGTCCCTCGACGCCACTATCTTCTTCATCTCCGGCAGGCCGTCCCTCGACGCCACTATCTTCTTCATCTCCGGCGGGCCGTCCCTCGACGCCACTATCTTCTTCATCTCCGGCGGGCCGTCCCTCGACGCCACTATCTTCTTCATCTCCGGCGGGCCGTCCCTCGACGCCACTATCTTCTTCATCTCCGGCAGGCCGTCCCTCGACGCCACTATCTTCTTCATCTCCGGCAGGCCGTCCCTCGACGCCACTATCTTCTTCATCTCCGGCGGGCCGTCCCTCGACGCCACTATCTTCTTCATCTCCGGCGGGCCGTCCCTCGACGCCACTATCTTCTTCATCTCCGGCGGGCCGTCCCTCGACGCCACTATCTTCTTCATCTCCGGCGGGCCGTCCCTCGACGCCACTATCTTCTTCATCTCCGGCGGGCCGTCCCTCGACGCCACTATCTTCTTCATCTCCGGCGGGCCGTCCCTCGACGCCACTATCTTCTTCATCTCCGGCGGGCCGTCCCTCGACGCCACTATCTTCTTCATCTCCGGCGGGCCGTCCCTCGACGCCACTATCTTCTTCATCTCCGGCAGGCCGTCCCTCGACGCCACTATCTTCTTCATCTCCGGCAGGCCGTCCCTCGACGCCACTATCTTCTTCATCTCCGGCAGGCCGTCCCTCGACGCCACTATCTTCTTCATCTCCGGCAGGCCGTCCCTCGACGCCACTATCTTCTTCATCTCCGGCAGGCCGTCCCTCGACGCCACTATCTTCTTCATCTCCGGCAGGCCGTCCCTCGACGCCGCTATCTTCTTCATCTCCGGCAGGCCGTCCCTCGACGCCGCCATCGTCTCCTCCACGACCTCCAGCTGGCCTGCCACACAAGCGGCCATCAGGTGCCCGCCCGCGGCTCCCTCAGTGGACAATTGATGGACGCTCCTCGCAGCAACAGTGGCGACGCCCAGGAACCGGGCGCGGGACTCGTAGGCTTCTGGTGTTCTAGCCCCACTCACGTCTGCCTTCTGGACGGCCACAGATGTGGCCGGTCCGTGGTCCCCGTTCTGCCTGGCCTGCTGCAGCAGTGTTGGACTCCTCGCCCACTGGTTTGGAGGTTTGGACGCGGCACATGTCTTTTCATATGTTACTTCCATCTTGCACCGCCGTCTGAGCGATAGGCGCACTAAGGCTTGATGAGAAGCGCCATTTAAAAGGAAGTAAGATGAAAGGAAGATGACTTGAATTCACGTCCACTATGACCATGTTTTTACCACTTATTGCTCACATTTGACAACACCTGTGCTTGTCAGTCCACTGAAGTTGTGTAGTAAATTTAGACTTAGACAAACTTTAATCAGCCACAAGGGAAATTGTTCCACACAGCAGCTCAGTTGCAATGGTGGAAAGTGGAAGGATGGAAAGGATAACGCAGGTATAGCATACATGTAATATTTACATATTATATATACAGTATAGAATATATATATACTAATATATTATATTATATTTCTATAGAATATATACATACAGAACCATTTTACGGTGACTTGTTGTTTTCTTGAGCTGTGTGAGAAACTTCAAGTCAATCTCACTAACGGGGTTTTGAACAACAGCGCCACCATGTGGTGTATTTGTAAGACCAATGCTAACACAGGCGACACAGAAGGGGTCCATGTTTGAACACATTCTCACCCTTTTGTGTTAAGAGTTGTTTTAGCTCAAGTGCGAGCCGCTCCTCTTCTTTTATTATTGACTTGCGTTACAAGTACTAAAAAAGAGGGAGAAAAAAGAAGAGAGAAAGATGACAAATGTGAAATGTTGAGGGACCGGACTTTCACGTTATTAACCGTATCCACTCGGCATCCGTTACACCTGTCTCCTGAGCCAGAGTTTTTCCTTGCCCTGGTGTGGGATTTAGAGCCAGCATGTTGTTGCGCAGCCCTTTGAGACATTTGGGATTAAGGGCTATATAAGGTCACTTTGATGGATGGCTCCCGTGCGGCTGCAGTGAGTCAGCAATCAACACACCTGCCCGCCCGTGATGAGACACCTGCCTTCAAAAGCCAGCGCGTCCTGAGATCCAGTGCCAGAACCTAGCTACTCGTACACGTCCAGTAAGCCCATGAGGTCTCCAGCCTTCTGGCATGTGTGTTCCTTCCCCGTCGTCTTCCTTGTGTCCCGTGTTGTCTCCTTCTCCAGCTTCCCGTCGCCCTTCCTCGTTGTCGAGCTGTGTGTCTGGTCTCCCCGGATCCCCTCTGGACTTCCTCTTGCCTCTCTGGATGTCCACCTCACGCCTGCCCACTGACCGCGACGCCTCGCTCCGGCCCTTGACCTTCCGCCCGTCTTTGGCCTTCCGAGCCTGCCTTTCCCTCTTTGGACTTCAACACACACCTTCAACACCCGCTGGTAATCACTCACATATAATTGCCACACCTCATCTATTTGGATTCCGCACACACAGCTCACTTCCATTTCAAGCTGCCAATCATTAAATACGCTGCCAGCTAACGGCCGTCTCCTTCTGCCCTTTTCTTAGCTCCTAAATATTAGCGCTGTCAAAGTCAACTGCTTGGTCACACCAAATGAGGGCATCAATGGTGTAGAAGTGCAGATGAATCACACAATTCATTTGGAGCGCACATGCTTATTGACTTGAATTGCTGATGGTTACCTGAAAGGTGAGCAGGTCAGTGCAAAGATGAGGGAGTAGACTCCAACTGGCAAATTGATCTTCAAAATAAACTTGATGTAAAACCCAGGGCAAGTTTTGTAGAAATAAATGATGCCTGTTCAAGTCAAACACCTCCAAATGTTTCTTTGTATTGCATTTGTGTCCAAATATTGGGGTGTGTCTTCATGGTTCCTTTAATTAGTGCAAGTAACTATATTACTGGCATGAATCACCATGGATTCCAATTCTAAAGTCTTTGAATTGGATTCAAGCGAGGAATCATTTTGTCAGCATTGACACATAGACTGCTAATTCAGAGATTGGATTAGTTTGAACAACTTTGATTCGTCAAATGTAGTCCCTGCTTGATCAGGATTTAGATAGATAGATGGATGGATGGATAGATAGATAGATAGATAGATAGATAGATGGATGGATGGATAGATAGATAGATGGATAGATGGATAGATAGACAGATAGATAGACAGACAGATAGATGGATGGATTGATAGATGGATAGATAGATAGATAGATAGATAGATAGATAGATAGATAGATAGATAGATAGATAGATAGATAGATAGATAGATAGACAGACGGATAGATAGATAGATAGATAGATGGATAGATAGATAGATAGACAGATAGATAGATGGATAGATAGATATACAGATAGACAGATAGATAGATAGATGGATAGATAGACAGACAGATAGATGGATAGATAGATAGATAGATAGACAGATAGATAGATAGATAGATAGATAGATAGATAGATAGATAGATAGATAGATAGATAGATAGATAGATAGATAGATAGATAGATAGATAGATAGACGGATAGATAGATAGATAGATAGATAGATAGATGGATAGATAGATAGATAGACAGATAGATAGATAGACAGATAGATAGATAGATGGATAGACAGATAGATAGATAGATAGATAGATAGATAGATAGATAGATAGATAGATAGATAGATAGATAGATAGATAGATAGACAGATAGACAGATAGATAGATAGATAGATAGATAGATAGATAGATAGACAGACAGATAGATGGATGGATAGAACTTTATTGATTCCTTCAGGAAAATGAATTGGAATGTGTGAAAAGAATCATTTGACAACACTAGTTTATTGAGCATTCCTGTAAAAAAGAAAGGTATGCTGTTACAAAAGGTGCCAGGAATTTAAAGTTCCTGCACTTTTGGTGGAACAGGGCCTAATGTGTACATTTGTCATTTTTCTTAGGCAATTGGAAACCCTACACTAGCAATAAATACATCTTATGATATTACAAAATACATATTTGACATTCAAATGTTGGTCAAATTGGCTCCAAGCAGCCAGGCTAGTTATTTTGATCCCTTTTAAAGTGTTTTCCTCCAATGCTCACGGAGGGCCGATATCGATGCATCGCTTCTGTATTGGCATTTTTGTGCCGGTTGTCAGGCGCCCTCTAGTGGGCAGATGTCACAGTTGCAGCCGGGTCGCACACACTCACTATGTTAACATGCACTAAAAAGCTCATTATTGTCTTCATTTGGTTGAAAAGATAGTTTTAAAACACTTGTAAAAATCTCTTTTAGGTCAATATTTGTCATGAAGTGGTTGAAGCAGTGGCATCATGAGACATTCTCAGGGGGGCTAAAGGCCCCCTAAAATATCCCTACATAACCCCCTATATTGTTTGACATTGTTTGATTTGAAAATGTGTTTGTATTGACCAAAAATGCCAATAAATGTAAGACAGAATGTGTTTATTCACATCATTTACTTCAATATGAATACAAATATGTCCAGTTTTTCTTGACTTGAAATGAAATGAGTTTGTTTTGGTCATATAATCAACCTTTTCCAGTGATCAATTTAACAGCACAGATGATACATATTAACAATCATACACAAAAAGAAAAAGGACTAGGTTGAAGCCAAGGCTTATATTTGACTATCCTTTACATTGACTGAAAATGAGATTGTCACGTATGGCGAGGGCAGGTCGGGGTTCGTTCTCCCGGAACGCAGAACGGACAGCAGCGTAAGGTAGGAGATGATTTATTAATACTTGGTGACATATGGCTTGGATGCGGCTGCTCGGCCATGGAAAACCATTCCATGAAGCTCTCTGCGTACTGTATGTGGGCTGAATGGAAGGTGACATGAAGTTTGGAGTTCTGTTGCAACTGACAGTGCAGAAAGTCGGCGACCACTTTGCACTATGCACTTCAGCATCCACTGACCTCTCTGGCAGTTTACCTGGCCTACCTTTTCCTGGCTGAGTTGCTGTTGTTCTCAAACTCTTCACTTTTCTTATAATAAAGCCGACAGCTGATTTTGGAATATTTAGGAGCGGCCAACATTCACAAAAAACCTATTGAATTCCTCAGCTATTTCTCCTATACTTTCAATCATTTAGTTGTCATAGTTTGACAAAAAAGCTGTGAAATCCTTTCTGATGGATTTTTAATCATAGTAGTAAGCACATTCCAAGTTTGATTCAAAAATCTTTATTTGTCTTTATGTTTGTACAAACCCCGTTTCCATATGAGTTGGGAAATGGTGTTAGATGTAAATATAAACAGAATACAATGATTTGCAAATCCTTTTCAGCCCTTTTCAGTTGAATATGCTACAAAGACAACATATTTCATGTTCAAACTCATAAGCTTTTTTTTTGTGCAAATAATCATTAACGTAGAATTTCATGGCTGCAAAGTAGTTGGGAAAGGGCATGTTCACCACTGTGTTACATCACCTTTTCTTTTAACAACACTCAATAAACGTTTGGGAACTGAGGAAACTAATTGTTGAAGCTTTGAAAGTGGAATTCTTTCCCATTCTTGTTTTATGTAGAGCTTCAGTCCTTCAACAGTCCGGGGTCTCCACTGTCCTATTTTACGCTTCACACATTTTCCATGGGAGACATGTCTGGACTGCAGGCGGGCCAGGAAAGTACCCGCACTTTTTTACTACGAAGCCACGCTGTTGTAACACGTGGCTTGGCATCTTCCTACTGAAATAAGCAGGGGCGTCAATGATAACATTGCTTGGATGACAACATATGTTGTTCCATTAATGGTGCCTTCACAGATGTGTAAGTTACCCATGCCTTGTTCACTAATACACCCCCATACCATCACACATGTGTAAGTTACCCATGCCTTGTTCACTAATACACCCCCATACCATCACACATGTGTAAGTTACCCATGTCTTGTTCACTAATACACCCCCATACCATCACACATGTGTAAGTTACCCATGCCTTGGGCACTAATACACCCCCATACCATCACACATGTGTAAGTTACCCATGTCTTGTTCACTAATACACCCCCATACCATCACACATGTGTAAGTTACCCATGTCTTGTTCACTAATACACCCCCATACCATCACACATGTGTAAGTTACCCATGTCTTGTTCACTAATACACCCCCATACCATCACACATGTGTAAGTTACCCATGTCTTGGGCACTAATACACCCCCATACCATCACACATGTGTAAGTTAGTCATGTCTTGTTCACTAATACACCCCCATACCATCACACATGTGTAAGTTAGTCATGTCTTGTTCACTAATACACCCCCATACCATCACACATGTGTAAGTTACCCATGCCTTGGGCACTAATGCACCCCCATACCATCACACATGCTGGCTTTTACACTTTGCACCTATAACAATCCGGATGGATATTTTCCTCTTTGTTCCAGAGGACACCACGTCCACTGTTTCCAAAAACAATTTGAAATGTGGACTCGTCAGAACAGAGAACACTTTTCCACTTTGCATCAGTCCATCTTAGGTGAGCTCAGGCCCAGTGAAGCCGGGGGCTTACCTGAGTTTTGTTGCATAGTAGAGCTTTAACTTGCACTTACAGATGTAGCGACCAACTGTAGTTACTGACAGTGTTTTTATGAAGTGTTCCTGAGCCCATGTGGTGATAACCTTTACACACTGATGTCGGTTTTTGATGCAGTACCGCCTGAGGGATCAAAAGTCCGCAATATCATCGCTTACGTGCAGTGATTTCTCCAGATCCTCTGAAACTTTTGATGATTTTACGTACTGTAGATGGTAAAATCTCTAAATTCCTCGTTGAGAAATGTTGTTCTAAAACTGTTCGACAATTTGCTTACAAAGTGGTGACCCTCGCCCCATCCTTGTTTGTGAATGACTTAGCATTTCATGGAAGCTGCTTTTAAAGCCAATCATGGCACCCACCTGTTCCCAATTAGCCTGCACACCTGTGGGATGTTCCAAAATAAGTGTTTGATGAGCATAACTCAACTTTATCAGTATTCATTGCCACCTTTCCCAACTTCTTTGTCATGTGTTGCTGGCATAAAATTCTAAAGTTAATGATTATTTACAAAAAAACAATGTTTATGAGTTTGAACCTCAAATATGTTGTCTTTGTAGCATATTCAACTGAATATGGCTTGAAAAGGATTTGCAAATCATTGTATTCTGTTTATATTTACATCTAACACCATTTCCCAACTCCTATGGAAACAGGGTTAGTAAGTTTGTCTCCTTGTTCATTTGGATGACTGTAAAGACAGGCAAGTGATCACTTACATCAGTCACTAAAAGTCCACTTTTTCTCTTCCCATCAAATACATTTAGGGCTGCAACTAACGATAAATTTGATAATCGATTAATCTGTCGATTATTACTTCGATTAATCAAATAATAATTGGATAAAAAGGACAAACTACATTTCTATTCTTTCCAATACTTTATTTTAAAAACAAACGCACACTGGCACCGTGTCCTTTCCACTTGGCAAACATAACAATAACAAGGCAAGTGTTAGAAAAAGGTTTAGTTTTTTTTAATAAAATGCACAATGTGATCAAACTTTCTTGTTCTTGTCAAAAGTCTAGCAGCCGCATTTTGTACCAACTGTAATCTTTTAATGCTAGACATGGGGAGACCCCAAAATAATACGTTACAGTAGTCGAGGCGAGACGTAACAAACGCATGGATAATGATCTCAGCGTCTTTAGTGGACAAAATGGAGCGAATTTTTGCGATATTACGGAGATGAAAGAAGGCCGTTTTAGTAACGCTTTTAATGTGTGCCTCAAAGGAGAGAGTTGGGTGGAAGATAATACCCAGATTCTTTACCGTGTCGCCTTGTTTAATTGTTTGGTTGTCAAATGTTAGAGTTGTATTATTAAATAGAGTTCGGTGTCTAGCAGGACCGATAATCAGCATTTCCGTTTTTTCAGCGTTAAGTTGCAAAAAATTAGCGGACATCCATTGTTTAATTTCATTAAGACACGCCTCCAGCTGACTACAATCCGGCGTGTTGGTCAGCTTTAGGGGCATGTAGAGTTGGGTGTCATCAGCATAACAGTGAAAGCTAACACCGTATTTGCGTATGATGTCACCTAGCGGCAGCATGTAGATGCTGAAGAGTGCAGGGCCAAGGACCGAACCCTGGGGAACTCCACACGTTACCTTAACGTAGTCCGAGGTCACATTGTTATGGGAGACACACTGCATCCTATCAGTAAGATAAGAGTTAAACCAAGACAGGGCTAAGTCTGACGTACCAATTCGTGTTTTGATACGCTCTAATAAAATATTATGATCGACGGTATCGAAAGCAGCGCTAAGATCGAGGAGCAGCAACATAGATGACGCATCAGAGTCCATCGTTAGCAATAGATCATTAGTCATTTTTGCGAGGGCTGTCTCAGTACAGCAGGGGTCACCAACACGGGGCCCGCGGGCACCAGGTCGCCCGTAAGGACCAGATGAGTCGCCCGCTGGCCTGTTCTAAAAATAGCTCAAATAGCAGCACTTACCAGTGAGCTGCCTCTATTTTTTAAATTGTATTTATTTACTAGCAAGCTGGTCTCACTTTGCTCGACATAGAATTTGAAAATCCAAGAAAATATTTTAAAGACTTGGTCTTCACTTGTTTAAATAAATTCATTTATTTTTTTACTTTTCTTCTTATGACTTTCAGAAAGACAATTTTAGAGAAAAAATACAACCTTACAAATGATTTTAGGATTTTTAAACACATATACCTTTTTACCTTTTAAATTCCTTCCTCTTCTTTCCTGACAATTTAAATCAATGTTCAAGTATTTTTTTTATTGTAAAGAATAATAAATACATTTTAATTTAATTCTTCATTTTTGCTTCTGTTTTTTTGACGAAGAATATTTTTGAAATATTTCTTCAAACTTATTATGACTAAAATTAAAAAAATTTATGTGGCAAATCCAGAAAATCTGTAGAATCAAATTTAAATCTTATTTCAAAGTCTTTTGAACTTCTTTACAAAATGTTTACCTGGAAAATCTGTAAGAAAATTTTTTTTGTCTTTGTTAGAAATATTGTTTGGTGCAATTTGTTATATATTCTAACAAAGTGCAGATTGGATTTAAACATGTCATCAAAATTCTAAAATTAATCTTAATCAGGAAAAATTACTAATGATGTTCCATAAATCGTTTTTTGTATTTTTTCAAAAAGATTTGAATTAGCAAATTTTTCTCTTCTATTTTTCTGGTGAATTTTGAATTTTAAAGAGTCGAAATTGAAGATAAACTGTTTCCATCCATTCATCCATCCATTTCTACCGCTTATTCCCTTTGGGGTCGCGGGGGCACTGGTGCCTAGCTCAGCTACAATCGGGCGTAAGGCGGTGTACACCCTGGACAAGTTGCCACTTCATCGCAGATAAACTGTTTCATAGTTTATATTAATTGTGAGAAATCATTAAGATGATCAGTGTTTCCACAAAGATAAATATCATTAATCATTAATAATAACATAGAGTAAAAGGTAAATTGAGCAAATTGGCTATTTCTGGCAATTCATTTAAGTGTGTATCAAACTGGTAGCCCTTGGCATTAATCAGTACCCAAGAAGTAGCACTTGCTTTCAAAAAGGTTGCTGACCCCTGCCGTCAAGTGATTTGCCCTGAAACCAGATTGAAAGGTTTCACATAGATTGTTAGACGCTAAGTGTTCATTTAGCTGCTCTGCAACAATTTTTTCGAGGATTTTCGAAATAAAGGGAAGGTGAGACACCGGTCGGTAGTTTACCATGAGGTCAGGATGGAGGTTAGGTCTTTTAAGAAGAGGATGAATAACCGCTTTTTTGAATGCTAGGGGAACAGTGCCCGAGGAAAGTGATAAGTTTATAATATTTAGCACTGATGGACCTAATAATACAAAAAGCTCCTTGATCAGTTTCCCAGGAAGTGGGTCAAGTAAACATGTTGTTTGTTTTATTCCATTTACACGTTGTAACAATTCCTCTAATGTTATTTCCTCAAAACGAGAGAAACTATTTTGGAGGGCAGTATCCGCCGTATATACAATCGTGTCAGTGTTAATAGAACCCCGTTGTAGCTGGGACGCATTGTCTTTAATCTCCTTTCTAATGACTTCAATTTTCTTACTAAAGAATTGCATAAAGTCATCTGCCGAGTGGGTGGAGCTACTGAGAGCGATGCTACTGAACTAAACAAAAATTTAGGATCGTTTTTTATTAAGGTGAATGAGATTTGAGTAATAATGAGTTTTAGCTAAGGTAAGCATGCGTTTATAAGTTATTAAACTATCACTCCATGCTTGATGGTGCACCTCAAGTTTAGTCGTGCGCCATTTGCGTTCCATCTTTCTACATAATCATTTCTGAGCTCTAGTTTCTTCTGCAAACCATGGCGTACGCCTTTTTTAACTTCAGCGGTGCTATACTAGCAATGGTTTCGCGCAGGGCGTTGTTAAAGTTGTTAGTGAGGTTATCAATAGAGCCCACATACTTTGGGAACGGTGCCATTACCGAGGGCAGTAGGTCAGCAAGAGTTGTCGTTGTGGCCGTATTAATGTTGCGGCTGCTATAGCAGTTATTATTATTATTAGTTTGACGAACATGCGTCTGAACCTCGAATTTTATAAGGTAATGATCGGACATTACTTTAGTATACGGGAGTATCGTAACTTTGGAAGCGGTGATACCCCTGACAAGCACTAGGTCTATCGTATTACCGTTGCGATGCGTGGGTTAATTTATTATTTGTGTAAGACCACAGTTATCAATTATAGTCTGGAGCGCCACGCACGGTGGGTCCGATGGGGTATTCATATGGATATTAAAGTCCCCCATTATAATTATATTATCGGCGTGCGTCACTAGATCAGCAACGAACTCTGAAAAATTCACTGATAAAGTCCGAATAGGGCCCTGGACGGAAGTAGATAACAACCAGGTGTAGAGGCAGCGGTGTGACAGACCTCATAGTAAGCACCTCAAACGATTTATATTTATTATTTAGGTTAGGGCTAAGGTTAAAGTTTTCATTGTATGTTATTGTGACACCCCCCCCCCCCCCCCCCCGACCCCTTTTAAGGGGACAGGCAATGTGCGTATTTGTATAGTTAGGAGGAGATGCCTTTTTTATCGCAAAAAAATTGTCTGGTTTAAGCCAGGGTTCGCTAAAACTGATGACGTTAAGATTGTTGTCTCTGATGACCTCATTAACTAACAACGTTTTGGGAGAAAATTATCTTATGTTTAAAAAGCCCATATTATAGGTAGTGGGTTGTTTTAAGGAGTTTTTTATCAAATTATCCGTAATAGCAATATTATTAATATTGCATTTAGTATGCGTAGTGCACATAAAATAATTACGACCATATCTAGGAATTAATATGATGGAAATTTTCAGATTCTTTGCTTGGTGCTGCGATAAACTGAAGGCATCATAATTTACCACCTCAGTCGAACGCATTTCCAACTCTGACAGTCATAACAGAAACATCATTATGTGAGTTGTGTATTATTCTAAGAGAATTGCTACGTGTGCAGGGATTATCCAGCCTGGCACTGGCTAGTTCTAACTTAACCGACTCCTCGCCCTGTCTAGCAGGCTCTGTAATATTCTGTGACCGGGCTTGCTCTGGTGCAGTTAGTCAAATGTGACTCAAACAGAAATCTATGTTTCTAGCCAAGAGGATAGCACCTTCCCGGTTAGGGTGAAGGCCGTCTCTCATCAGCAAGCCAGGTTTGCCCCAGAAGGAGGGCCAATTATCAATAAACGTTAGTCCCTGTTGTCTACAGAAGCTAGCCAGCCACTTATTAAGCGAGACTAATCTGCTATATCTCTCATCATTGGCCCCTCTTGCAGGCAGGGGGCCGGAGACAATTACTCGATGCCAGGACATTTTACTAGCAAGATCACAAGTCCTGGCTATGTTTCTCTTTGTAATCCCTGACTGTCTCATCCTAGTGTCATTGTACCCAACGATTAGCCTGTCGTACGTGTTTACTAGGCCTGTTAAGAGTTAGCTCCCTAAGATTAGCTTCAATGTCAAGGGCTCTGGCCCGGGCAATACACTTTACGGTGGCTGGTATGCTAAGCTTTATGTTTCGGGTGATGGTGTCCCCTATGACTAAAGTGTGGTGCCCTGTAGACTGGGGTGTAGGACTAGTTAAAGGGCTAAATCTGTTATGCGTCTTCACTGGTACACCGTAGCTTGTAGGCCGTTTAGGGCTGCTACAGGCTGGGCTAGTTAGCTCGCTACAGCTAATGCTAGCAGATGTGTCCGCAACATCTAAAGTTACGAAATTACACTGCTCTAACTGGCGGACACGGATCTCTAGCAGAGCCAACCTATCCATGAGTAAAGTTCACGAAGCGCAGGAAGCCACACTCACAGTATTTTCTGTCATCGAGTGAAGTGCCAGCTGTCTTCGGGAAGTGGTGGTCACGGTGTGCGGCAAGTCGCTTCCTTTACACCGGCGCCACCTTTCTCCGCGCTAGCTTCGTTAGCTTAGCAGCTAGCTAGCTGAAGGAGGAGTGGTGAGACAGAGATCGGGTGATTTGCAAGTTAAATGGAACTACTAAATATGTTTGGGAAGTAATAAAGAAAGCTGCAAAACAATTAAGGCACACAGATAAAACAATACTTCGCTTTGTTGCAACAGCGAGCAGTCAAACTAAGTTACACCGTAAGGAGAGGGGCCACATGTCTGAAAGCCCCGCGGTTTGAAGGCATCCCTATGGTAAATAGGAGCTAGCCAGCAAAGGATGCATGAGCACGAGCAGAGGGGGGCTCGGCCTTGTTGTCAATCAGGGCTAGCATGACGTCAGCAAAAGCAATGTCAACAATGCAGCTCCTATAGCACGACAGTTGTCCGCTAGCAATTAGCGCTCTAGATGCCAACTAGCGAGTGGTGCGGCAGTTGTCAGCTACCGATTAACGCTCTCATTTTCAGCTATCAATTAGCACGGTGGTTGTAAGATAGCGACGAGGCGCCATTCGTCAGCTAGTGGTTAGCGCAGCGGTTGTCAACCAGCAATTTGCAGTGCAGCCAGCTAGAAATCAGCGCTCTAGTCACCAACAAGCGAGTCGTGCGCCAGCTGTCAGCTAGCGATTAACGCACTCATTTCCAGCTATCAATTAGCACGGCGGTGGTCGGATAGCGACGACCTTGCCGTTTGTCAGCTCGTGGTTGGTGGCACCGGTTGTCGACTCACGATTTTGCTGCGCATCTGGCCAGCGAGAAATTAGTGCTCAAGTTTAAAATGTTAAAAATAAGTCAAATTATTATTATCATTTTGTATTTAATGCTTACAGTAAATCTCTATATCAACTTGAGGTTGATATAAAGTAAAACAAATAAGGTTTTATGCCTTTTCTGTCAAAGACAATTTTGTTTTTTTATAGTAAAACTGAAATATGCAGTATTTAGATAGATAGATAGATAGATAGATAGATAGATAGATAGATAGATAGATAGATAGATAGATAGATAGATAGATAGATAGATGGATAGACAGACAGACAGACAGACAGACAGACAGACAGACAGACAGACAGACAGACAGACAGACAGACAGACAGATAGATGGATAGATAGATAGATATATAGATATATAGATAGATAGATAGACAGACAGACAGACAGACAGACAGACAGACAGATAGATAGATAGATAGATAGATAGATAGATAGATTGATAGATAGATAGATAGATAGATAGATAGATAGATAGATAGATAGATAGATAGATAGATAGATAGATAGATAGACAGACAGATAGATAGATAGATAGATAGATAGATAGATAGATAGATAGATAGATAGATAGATAGATAGATAGATGGATAGATAGATAGATAGTACTTTATTGATTCCTTCAGGAGAGTTCCTTTATTTAGCAATTAAATCCCTCAATGATCAATAATGCAGGACACCATTGATTTTAATTATTTAATATTTTGAGTAATCACAGTGAAAAGTTCAACAAAATCCTACTAAATACATTTGAGATACAAAAGGTTCCCCACTCATAAATTGATGCATTTTTATTAGGTTTTTTTTACTTGTAACACTTACATTTCAAGATCAACTTCCGATATATCTGTCGATTTGAAGTTTGAACTATTATTTTGCTTGTTTAATGCTCTTTTGTCAAAACTTTGATGTTTTTATATGGCAACCACACAACATATGCAATATTTTTTCCACAAATTTTTTTTTAAAGTGATACATTTGAAGTAATAATTCATTATAACATAGATTTTTTTTTACCTTTTTTTTTTGAGAAATGGAAAAAAAAGAAAATAAAAACTAAAGGAACAAAAAAACTGCCCGCATGGCAGCTTTGTGACAACATTGCCACTTTTTCTCATTAGATTTCAGCTCATTCCACTTTTTTTGCAATGTTTTTATTTTTATTTTTGCAATACTATCAATTTTGCAATTTTTGCAGAATGTGTGGCGGGTCGGTAAACGATTAGTTGCGGGCCACAAATGGCCCCCGGGCCGCACTTTGGATCAGGAACCTTTTTGAGACCAAGAGCTACTTCTTGGGTACTGATTAATGCAAAGGGCTACCAGTTTGATACACACTTCAATAAATTGCCGGAAATAGCCAATTTGCTCAATTTACCTTTAATAAATAAATCTATATATATATATATATAAATAAAAATGGGTATTTCTGTCTGTCATCTCATTGTACATTTTTTTTCCTTTTATGGAAGGATTTTTGTAGGGAATAAATGATGAAAAAACACTTAACTGAACGGTTTAAACGAGGGGAAAACAGGCAAAAAATTAAAATTAAATTTTGAAACATATTTTATCTTCAATTTTGACTCTTTAAAATTCAAAATTCAACCGACAAAAAGAAGAGAAAAACGAGCTAATTCAAATCTTTTTGAAAAAATTTAAAAAAGAATTTATGGAACATCATTATTCATTTTTCCTGATTAAGATTAATTTTAGAATTTTGATGACATGTTTTAAATAGGTTAAAATTCCAATCTGCACTTTGTTAGAATATATAACAAATTGGACCAAGCTATATTTCTAACAAAGACGAATCATTATTTCTTATAGATTTTCCAGAACAAAATTTTTAAAAGAAATTCAAAAGACTTTGAAATAAGATTTAAATTTGATTCTAAAGATTTTCTAGATTTGCCAGAATATTTTTGTTTTATTTTAATCTTAATAATTTTTAAGAAATATTTCACAAATATTCTTCGTCGAAAAAACAGAAGCTAAAATGAAGAATTGAATTAAAATGTATTTATCATTATTTACAATAAAAAAAAAACTTGATCATTGATTTAAATTGTGATTGAAAATCCTAAAATCATTTTTAAAGTTGTATTTTTTTCTCTAAAATTGTCTTTCTGAAAGTTATAAGAAGCAAAGTAAAAAAATAAATGAATTTATTTAAACAAGTGAAGACCAAGTCTTTAAAATATTTTCTTGGATTTTCAAATTCTATTTGAGTTTTGTCTCTCTTAGAATTAAAAATGTGGAGCAAAGCGAGACCAGCTTGCTAGTAAATAAATACAATTTAAAAAATAGAGGCAGCTCACTGGTAAGTGCTGCTATTTGAGCTATTTTTAGAACAGGCCAGCGGGCGACTCATCTGGTCCTTATGGGCGACCTGGTGCCCGCGGGCCCCGTGTTGGTGACCCCTCCCATGAGGAGAGGGGCCACATATTTGAAACCCCCGCGGTTTCTATTGTAAATAGGAGCTAGCTAGCAAAGGATAGAGGCTGCGCGAGCACGAGCACGAGCACGATCACGAGCACGAGCACGAGGGGGGCTCGGCCTTGTTGTCAATGAGGGCTAGCATGACGTCAGCAGAAGCAATGTCAACAATGCAGCTCCTGCAGGAGAAAAGGCGTCACATTCTACGCAGGCGCACGTGCACGCGCACAGCGCCCGATGCCGACGTTCCAAGTGCTAAGTAAGCGTGGATCAGAGTCTGCGTGGAAGCGTGGAAGAAGCAAGCAAGCAGGATGCAGCAGAGTGACTTTCAGAAGTAAGCAAGCAAGCAAGCAGGATGCAGCAGAGTGACTTTCCCGCCTGAGGAGGAGCGGCCGGGCCAGCGAGGAGCGGGAAAGAAAAGGCAGCAAAGAGGTGAGCTCATTTGTTGACAATCACGCTGTCGTCCGCTGGAATAAAAGCCGCGCTGGTGCTCGTCGACTCTCTGGGATCTACTCTTCTTGTTGTTGTTGTTGTTGTTGTTGTTGTCGCAGCCAAGCTTTCTGTGTTTTCATGGCGGTTCTTCTCTCTCTCTCGCACTTTGGACGCCGACTCTTTTCTTCCTTCTACTCCCGACCACCTTGATCTTGTGGAGCCTGAGAGCTACAAACCCCCCAAAGTGCGACCCCAAAAGGGAATAAGCGGTAGAAAATGGATGGATTATTGACATTTTGTGCTGAGTTCCCCGCGCGTCCAGCCGTGTTGTTTGCGTCATGGCGGCTTTGTTTCCTTTCTACAAGTCGGCGCGTGCTTGCTGCCGGCGAACAAAGTGTCCGCTGAAGAGAAAAAGAAGAAAGAGAGGCAAAAAGAGTGAAGTATGTGGAGAGATGCTGTCATTTGGAGGAGAAGAAGAGGGACAAAAGGAGTCAGGGCGGCCGCCCTTCTTCCCGCCCTGCCCCCCTTATTCCCGCCCTCTCGCTTCACACAAATGCCACAAATCTTCCTCTTATTTCGTCTTCTACTGCTTTGAGAGCAATATTAGTTGAAGAGTCCCGGTGATGTTTTAGTCGGGCGGTGCTGGAGGACAGAGGACAACATTGTTGGGCATCAACTTGCATTCTTTGTCAGCCTTTGTTGTCCCGCTGAAGCTCCCACTGCTCCCAGCATCTCAGCCTGATGGACAACATCAAATATTTAGCACATCTTCACCTCCTTTTCTCCTCAGAGGAAAAGGACACTCGGCCCTTTTTGCAATATCATAATCCGGACTAAATATTCCCACTATTACAAGGACAACTAGTCAACATAGTAGAGCAGGCGTGTCCAACTCCTTTCACATGGAGACAAATCTACTCCCGGTTCAAATCACGACACGATAACTTCAAAATAAAGACAACTTCAGATTGTTTTCTTTGTTTTTTCTGTATGTACAAACCCCCGTTTCCATATGAGTTGGAAATGGTGTTAGATGTAAATATAAACAGAATACAATGATTTTGCAAATCCTTTTCAAGCCATATTCAGTTGAATATGCTACAAAGACAACATATTTCATGTTCAAACTCATAAACTTTTATTTATTTATTTTTGCAAATAATAATTAACTTAGAATTTCATGCTGCAACACGTGCCAAAGTAGTTGGGAAAGGGCATGTTCACCACTGTGTTACATCACCTTTTCTTTTAACAACACTCAATAAACGTTTGGGAACTGAGGAAACTAATTGTTGAAGCTTTGAAAGTGGAATTCTTTCCCATTCTTGTTTTATGTAGAGCTTCAGTCCAACAGTCCGAGGTCTCCACTGTCAATCAATCAATCAATCAATGTTTATTTATATAGCCCTAAATCACAAATGTCTCAAAGGACTGCACAAATCATTACGACTACAACATCCTCGGAAGAACCCACAAAAGGGCAAGGAAAACTCACACCCAGTGGGCAGGGAGAATTCACATCCAGTGGGACGCCAGTGACAATGCTGACTATGAGAAACCTTGGAGAGGACCTCAGATGTGGGCAACCCCCCCCCTCTAGGGGACCGAAAGCAATGGATGTGGAGCGGGTCTAACATGATACTGTGAAAGTTCAATTCATAGTGGCTCCAACACAGCCGCAAGAGTTCAGTTCAAAGCGGATCCAAGACAGCAGCGAGAGTCCCATCCACAGGAAACCATCCCAAGCGGAGGCGGATCAGCAGCGTAGAGATGTCCCCAACCGATACACAGGCGAGCGGTCCATCCTGGGTCCCGACGAGCGGTCCATCCTGGGTCCCGACTCTGGACAGCCAGTACTTCATCCATGGTCATCGGACCGGACCCCCTCCGCAAGGGAGGGGGGGGACATAGGAGAAAAAAGAAAAGAAGCGGCAGATCAACTGGTCTAAAAAGGAGGTCTATTTAAAGGCTAGAGTATACAAATGAGTTTTAAGGTGAGACTTATTGTCCAATTTTACACTTCATAATGCGCCACACATTTCTCATGGGAGACAGGTCTGGACTGCAGGCGGACCAGGAAAGTACCCGCACTCTTTTTTTTTTTTACGAAGCCACGCTGTTGTAACACTTGTCTTGCTGAAATAAGCAGGGGCGTCCATGAAAAAGACGGCGCTTGGATGGCAGCATATGTTGTTCCAAAACCTGTACGTACCTTTCAGCATTAATGGTGCCTTCACACATGTGTAAGTTACCCATGCCTTGGGCACTAATGCACCCCCATACCATCACACATGTGTAAGTTACCCATGTCTTGGGCACTAATACACCCCCATACCATCACACATGTGTAAGTTACCCATGTCTTGGGCACTAATACACCCCCATACCATCACACATGTGTAAGTTACCCATGCCTTGGGCACTAATGCACCCCCACACCATCACACATGTGTAAGTTACCCATGCCTTGGGCACTAATACACCCCCACACCATCACACATGTGTAAGTTACCCATGCCTTGGGCACTAATACACCCCCATACCATCACACATGTGTAAGTTACCCATGTCTTGGGCACTAATACACCCCCATACCATCACACATGTGTAAGTTACCCATGTCTTGGGCACTAATACACCCCCATACCATCACACATGTGTAAGTTACCCATGCCTTGGGCACTAATACACCCCCATACCATCACACATGTGTAAGTTACCCATGCCTTGGCCACTAATACACCCCCATACCATCACACATGTGTAAGTTACCCATGTCTTGTTCACTAATACACCCCCATACCATCACACATGTGTAAGTTACCCATGTCTTGGGCACTAATACACCCCCATACCATCACACATGTGTAAGTTACCCATGTCTTGGGCACTAATACACCCCCATACCATCACACATGTGTAAGTTACCCATGTCTTGGGCACTAATACACCCCCATACCATCACACATGTGTAAGTTACCCATGTCTTGGGCACTAATACACCCCCATACCATCACACATGCTGGCTTTTACACTTGATAACAGTCTGGATGGTTCGCTTCCCCTTTGGTCCGGATGACACAATGTCAAATATTTCCAAAAACAATTTGAAATGTGGACTCGTCAGACCACAGAACACTTTTCCACTTTGCATCAGTCCATCTTAGATGATCTCGGGCCCAGAGAAGCCGGCGGCGTTTCTGGATGTTGTTGATAAATGGCTTTGCATAATAGAGCTTTAACTTGCACTTACAGATGTAGCGACCAACTGTATTTAGTGATAGTGGTTTTCTGAAGTGTTCCTGAGCCCATGTGGTGATATCCTTTAGAGATTGATGTCTGTTTTTGATACAGTGCTGTTTGAGGGATGGAAAGTCACGGTCATTCAATGTTGGTTTCCAGCCATGCTGCTTACGTGGAGTGATTTGTCCAGATTCTCTGAACCTTTTGATGATATTATGGAGCGTAGATGTTGAAATCCCTCAATTTCTTGCAATGTCACTTTGAGAAAGGTTGTTCTTAAACTGTTTGACTATTTGCTCACGCAGTTGTGGACAAAGGGGTGTACCTCGCCCCATCCTTTCTTCTTCAAAAATCCACAGTTTCAAACTGTTCCAACTTCAAAATATTCAGCCTGTTTGGGATAATGTGTGCGCTACTTCAACAATTCAAAAAAAAAAAAAAAAAAAATTCCAGGATTTCCCTTCAAATTCAGCATTGGAGCTTTCACCCTTTGGGAATTGCCTCATCTAGTTATTAATTAAATTCCGTATTTCTGAGGCTATAGCGCTCACCGGTATGGATTACTTAGCATGATTTGTTTTAGTTACATTGTAAAATTTACAAACGTTGCTTGGAGTGATGAATGAAATATAATTTCGAGCATAAAAGCTAGGGACAAGTATACTTTTGGCACGAAACAGGAAGTACATTGTCAACCTACAGTACCTGCAGTGAGCAAACTGGTCTAAAAGATGCACCTTAGCACAAACGATAACACCCATTTTAAGTGTCTGTCTGTGTTTTATGATAACTATTTCTTGAATATTAAACACTATGGCCGTTTAGGCGAAAAACAAATCCATATATTAGCGGCACCGTTTTATTAGTCGCAGGATTCAAAGTGTTGGAAAAAAGTGTCGGCTTGTATTGGAAAACATGGTATTTTTCACCTTTGCTTCTCAGTTATTTTCTGTCACACTATAGTTTAGGGGTTTTTCAAACCTAATATTCTTTTTCTGTTTGACTCATGTCACTTGACTTTTGTTGCTTCAATTAATCGTTTAACGAGTGTAACTACCATCAATTCCGGACTATAAGGTGTTACTTTTTTTCCTACGCTTTGAACCCTGCAGCATTAAAACAGTGCGGCTAATTTGTGGATTGTTTCTTCGCTGACAGGCATGAAGCAAATAGTTTTCATTAAACACATGCAAAGACACTTAAATGTTGTGGTTTGGTTTGTGCTATGGCGCCATCTTTTGGTTGAGTTATCTCAGTCCAGATGCAGCTGGGTGAATGCCTCCAAGTGTTTACTGCTTTTTCAAGCTTTAAATCAGAAGTACAAGTGCTGTTCTGTTTTCTAGCCGTCCATAGCGTTCTACTTGTATGGATTCTTCATTCATCACTCCAAGGGACGGTTGTAAGTTTTACAATATAACTAAAACAATTAATGCTTGCTAAATGTGTGATGTCTGTAGGAGTGTTTCCATGCATACTTCTACGTGCTATCATAATGTAGTCAAGCTAGTGTCATTAGCTAATATGCTAACATGTTTACAAGTGTTTGCGTTAGTATTATCAACTTACAATGGCATTCTTTTTGTATTGTTTCAGCTTCGTTAATTCACCAAAAACGTCACCGCAAAGTTTTTGAGTCTGTTTAGCTTACTGGAGAGCTAGCTTTTTCAAACTCCATTAATAATAAACAATACACTTGTCAAGAAAATAAGTAGTAATTATAATAGTGACTAAGTCTATCTCAGTTTCAATAAGGTTTTTTTCTCTGTACTTTGTACACACTTTGAGTTTTAACAGTAATCTGAAACTAGATTATATGAGTAAACAATCCAAGTTTGTAAATAATATCAAAAAAGGATGCAGAGAAAATAAAAATATTGAGCTCATCACTCTAGTATCCATCATATACTGATAGTACCCTTGGTATCGTCACTATCATTTTATGGATTTATTAAGCACTTATTTCTTGGTGTTGTTTGAAGCGGGCTTAGCGGTTAGCTCGGCATTTATAATGCCTTCTCCTACTTTGTTCTCTGTGTGTAACAGGTTTAGCCTTGTCCTCCAGTGATAAACACTACATGGTTAAGATATGTAAAATATTAAAACCTGTAGTTTATTTGCCGTTATTATTAGCTTATGGCGGTGCTTCTCAATTATTTCTGTTACGCCACTCTCCACTGCAACTATAAATAGTATCATTTGTCTATAAATTGTTATAAGTACACCTCTGCATAACATTATGTCCATATCAACATTAAAGAAAACAAAAAACAAATACAGATCAACTTGCAACAAGGAATAACTTTATTAACATTGTTTTTTTTAGTCTTTAACAGAAAATATTCAAGTGCAATAATTTGCCTGAAATATAAAAAAAAAATCTCATTCAAACTATTGAACATTTGATACTGAAAAAAAACAACAACTTAGGAGCACTATATATATATATATATATATATATATATATATATATATATGTGTGTTTGTATATATATATATGTGTGTTTATATATATATATATATATATATATAAAACAGTAACTAACAAAACATAAATGAATAGAACAATTTGTGCTGACTTTTTTTTTAATTCCTCAAAACGAGAAAGTCAGGATTAATGGCTACAATGAGTTGGTTTTGCAGTGCATGATACTGATAAAGCATGTTCCCTGGGGTCACATGGCCAGCTGGCCCCCACCAGCCAGCTGTATTTGAGAAGATCTGGGTTCAGGGGTGCGGCTCCACACTGTGTATGGAGACACCCATTTAGCTCGGGGGTTCTAGAAATAAACACGGTGTCATTTAAGGGCCTAACCTCGGAAGGCAGACTATCATTCTGGCATGGTGTACATCTTTAAATGTAATATCTAATTAATCCCCAATGAAAGTCTTTCTACAAGACGGGTGTCGGCAACCCGTGACTCTAGAGCCGCATGCAGCTCTTTAGTGCCACCCTAGTGGCTCTCTGGAGCTTTTTCAAAACTGTATGAAAAATGGAAAAAGATGAGGGGGAAAAAATATATTTTTTGTTTTTATATAGTTTCTGTAGGAGGACAAACATGACACAAAACTCCCTAATTGTTATAAAACACACTGTTTATATTAAACATGCTTCATTGATTCGAGTATTTAGCGAGCGCCGTTTTGTCCTACTAATTTTGGCGGTCCTTGAACTCACCCTAGTTTGTTTACATGTATAACTTTCTCCGACATTCTAAGACGTATTTTATGCTACTTCTTTTTCTGTCTCATTTTGTCCACCAAACGTTTAACGTTGTACATGAATGCACAAAGGAGAGTTTTGTTGATGTTATTGACTTGTGTGGAGTGCCAATCAGACATATTTGGTCACTGCATGACTGCAAGCTAATCGATGCTAACATGCTATTTAGGCTAGCTGTATGTACATATTGCATCATTATGCCTCATTTGTAGCTAGATTTGAGCTCATTTAGTTTCATTTAAGTCCTCTTGATTAAATTTATATATCATGACACACTATCTGTATGTAATATTGCTTTTAACTGTTTGCGGCTCCAGACAGATTTGTTTTTGTATTTTTGGTCCAATATGGCTCTTTCAACATTTTAGGTTGCCGACCCCTGATATAAGAAGCTGAATAACATGACAAAGTAAAAGCTCTAGGTGTTGTTTTTGCCTAACGGTAACACCATCAAAGCTGCCCACTAAAATGAGCTTTCAGCAACAGAAAACACATGACTGTCTTCTGCAACTATTAGCTATTAAGCTTTTACACGCTGAGGGAAAAAGGATGAAAGAAACCCCTGCACAATGGCAAAATGATGCTGATACGTACACAAAGTGAAATTCCATCCTTCCATTTTGTACCGCTTGTACCCTTCGGGTTTGTGGGGGGGAGGTGCATGTCTTTGGAGGTGGGAGGAAGCCGGAGTAGAACCCACGCAGTCACGGGGAGAACATGCAAACTCCACAGAGATAGACCCCGAGCCCAGGAATCTAACCCAGGACCTTCTTTATTGTGAGGCACGAGTGCTAACCACTGTCACACCATGCTGCCTGTTTCAAAGGGAAATTAGAGCAGGTAAATTCATACAAGGGAATATACAATATAGCAACCAGCTGGAGTCCACTGACACTGTTTTTAACTACTGTATGATGTTGCCATGGAAACAGGGCTCTCTTTCTAACGAGTTTTGATGGCCCTTACATGCAGTAGTCTCATATACATACACACACACATATATATATATATGTACAGTATATACAGAAACAATTTACTCAATATTGATTGGGTAAAAAAGAGAGTTTTCAATTCATAGTAATGTAAAATTAGAATGAATTCTTATTTTTTTATGGTGCTCTTGTGTGTAAAATGGAGAATGCCTTCTTTGTGGTTTCCATGGCAACCCAAGATGAAGCTATTTCCGCACAGAGCAGCTCAGACCCAGTTGTAGTGTACCTTTAGAGTAGCCCAAGGAAAATAAAATGAAGAGTACATTGGAGAGCTGCAAGTGCAGCGTTATAGTGAGAAATTGTTATAGTTATGATTATTATCATGTTAAATGTGCTCAAAAAGTGCCACACACACACTGAAATCTTATACCAAGATGTATTTTTTTTTCAACTTTAAATATTCTTGTGTTCGTGTTAGCATTTACGCTAGTCAGCAATTAGGGCGCTAGCTGCTTCTGTAGAAAATGATCAGTATCCCTGTGAGTTTTTTAAAGTGTGGTGATCAATAAGTGAGCAGAAACACACCGACTGGTGGTTCGGCTTTTGATTGATTGAAACTTTTATTGGTAGATTGCACAGTACAGTACATATTCCGTACAATTGACCACTAAATGCTAACACCCCAATAAGTTTTTCAACTTGTTTAAGCCGGGGTCCACCTTCATCAATTCATGGTTGAGCGTAGAGCTGGGCGATATCTGGATATCTGGATATAGTGGATATGTCACGGGTGTGTCTCTGTACGATATAGAAAATGACTATATAGTAGGGGTGTAACAGTACGTGGATTTGTATCGAAACGTTTTGATACGGGGGTTTCGGTTCAGTTCAGAAGTGTACCGAACAAGTTTCCACACGGACATATTAAGTAGTGTACCGCACGTTGTGTAAAAATGCACAGCAAGGCACAACACACGGCATGCTAGCAGCGACCGGGCAACGATGGACTGACCATACCTGACATAAACACATATATATGGTGTATGGTCACATGACCTAAACATATATATGGTGTATGGTCACATGACCTAAACATATATATGGTGTATGGTCACATGACCTAAACATATATATGGTGTATGGTCACATGACCTAAACATATATATGGTGTATGGTCACATGACCTAAACATATATATGGTGTATGGTCACATGACCTAAACATATATATGGTGTATGGTCACATGACCTAAACATATATATGGTGTATGGTCACATGACCTAAACATATATATGGTGTATGGTCACATGACCTAAACATATATATGGTGTATGGTCACATGACCTAAACATATATATGGTGTATGGTCACATGACCTAAACATATATATGGTGTATGGTCACATGACCTAAACATATATATGCTGTATGGTCACATGACCTAAACATATATATGCTGTATGGTCACATGACCTAAACATATATATGGTGTATGGTCACATGATCTAAACATATATATGGTGTATGGTCACATGACCTAAACATATATATGCTGTATGGTCACATGACCTAAACATATATATGGTGTATGGTCACATGACCTAAACATATATATGCTGTATGGTCACATGACCTAAACATATATATGGTGTATGGTCACATGACCTAAACATATCCACATATATATGGTGTATGGTCACATGACCTAAACATATATGGTGTATGGTCACATGACCTAAACATATATATGGTGTATGGTCACATGACCTAAACATATATATGGTGTATGGTCACATGACCTAAACATATATATGGTGTATGGTCACATGACCTAAACATATATATGGTGTATGGTCACATGACCTAAACATATATATGGTGTATGGTCACATGACCTAAACATATATATGGTGTATGGTCACATGACCTAAACATATATATGGTGTATGGTCACATGACCTAAACATATATATGGTGTATGGTCACATGACCTAAAGATATCCACATATATATGGTGTATGGTCACATGACCTAAACATATCCACATATATATGGTGTATGGTCACATGACCTAAACATATCCACATATATATGGTGTATGGTCACATGACCTAAACATATATATGCTGTATGGTCACATGATCTAAACATATATATGCTGTATGGTCACATGACCTAAACATATATATGGTGTATGGTCACATGACCTAAACATATATATGGTGTATGGTCACATGACCTAAACATATATATGGTGTATGGTCACATGACCTAAACATATATATGGTGTATGGTCACATGACCTAAACATATATATGGTGTATGGTCACATGACCTAAACATATATATGGTGTATGGTCACATGACCTAAACATATATATGGTGTATGGTCACATGACCTAAAGATATCCACATATATATGGTGTATGGTCACATGACCTAAATATATCCACATATCAATAAAAGGCCATATGGCTCAGCCCTAGTTGACCTCATAGAAGTCTCCTAACCAGAAGGTTGTGGTTTTATATGTTCTCCCACACATAGTTGCACCAAACGTGTGGGCAGTTTTGCCCAGGTAGTGTTGGTATTTGTTCTTTATTCAGTGTAAAATGCCGCCACTGAGCTGCCAATCTGTCTGGTTGTGTTGGCAGCGATTGGTGCAGACACCACCAGGCAGATGGTGGGATGATGCTCAGCTCTTTTGGACCCTGCTTAAAGCCCCATTGTCCAGGCAGGGGTCGCTAAGCTGAAGCTAAAGCTGCTGTTAGCTCAGAGAGTATTATTGAGGCCGAGGTACACAGCTCCCCCATTCACATTCCATCTCCCCGGATTGTAAATAACCTAATGTAAATAATCAAATGTATTTCTAATGTATATACTTGTTCTTATGCTATGTGAACTGACTATGTTCTCTGCTGGCTGTACTAAGTCACACCTACACTCTTTCAATGTCCATTTCTCTGTTGATGACTGAAGTACTGATATCAAACAAAGCTCCTCATCCCACCCCCCGGATTGTAAATCATGTAAATAATTCAATGTAATTAACTTGTATGACTGTTACTGATATTATGAGTATATTTGTACCATGAAATGATGAGTTGAAAAACGTTTACCCATTACCATTTGGGATAGTACTGTACTGTGCAATCTACTAATAAAAGTTTCAATCAATCCATCAAAAGCTGATCTGTAAACACGGCAGAACCTCCTGAAACGCTGACCAACCTGGGGCTATGCAACCTGGGGCTATGCAACCTTGGGCTGTGCAACCTGGGGCTGTGCAACCTGGGGCTATGCAACCTGGGGCTGTGCAACCTGGGGCTATGCAACCTGGGGCTGTGCAACCTGGGGCTATGCAACCTGGGGCTGTGCAACCTGGGGCTATGCAACCTGGGGCTATGCAACCTGGGGCTATGCAACCTGGGGCTATGCAACCTGGGGCTGTGCAACCTGGGGCTGTGCAACCTGGGGCTGTGCAACCTGGGGCTATGCAACCTGGGGCTGTGCAACCTGGGGCTGTGCAACCTGGGGCTGTGCAACCTGGGGCTGTGCAACCTGGGGCTGTGCAACCTGGGGCTATGCAACCTGGGGCTATGCAACCTGGGGCTGTGCAACCTGGGGCTATGCAACCTGGGGCTGTGCAACCTGGGGCTGTGCAACCTGGGGCTGTGCAACCTGGGGCTGTGCAACCTGGGGCTATGCAACCTGGGGCTGTGCAACCTGGGGCTGTGCAACCTGGGGCTGTGCAACCTGGGGCTGTGCAACCTGGGGCTATGCAACCTGGGGCTGTGCAACCTGGGGCTGTGCAACCTGGGGCTATGCAACCTGGGGCTATGCAACCTGGGGCTGTGCAACCTGGGGCTATGCAACCTGGGGCTGTGCAACCTGGGGCTGTGCAACCTGGGGCTGTGCAACCTGGGGCTATGCAACCTGGGGCTGTGCAACCTGGGGCTGTGCAACCTGGGGCTATGCAACCTGGGGCTGTGCAACCTGGGGCTGTGCAACCTGGGGCTATGCAACCTGGGGCTGTGCAACCTGGGGCTGTGCAACCTGGGGCTATGCAACCTGGGGCTGTGCAACCTGGGGCTGTGCAACCTGGGGCTATGCAACCTGGGGCTGTGCAACCTGGGGCTGTGCAACCTGGGGCTATGCAACCTGGGGCTATGCAACCTGGGGCTGTGCAACCTGGGGCTGTGCAACCTGGGGCTGTGCAACCTGGGGCTGTGCAACCTGGGGCTATGCAACATGGCTGAAAACTCCATCACTATTACAAATGCCAAAAGTAGTGAAGTTGTCACCTTGTGTAAAGGCTAAATACAAAGAGAATGGCCAAACAGCTCCATTTTGGTTTCATCTGACATCACGTGGACAAAGATAAGACTTTGGGGAGGAAAGTTCTGTGGTCATCACATTTAGCTGAAGTGCAGCAATTTTGTGGTGAAAAATGTAAGCAGAAGCTGGTGGATGACTGTCAAAAGTGACTTATTGCAGTCAAACTTGCCAAGGGACATCCATCCATCCATTTTCTACTGCTTGTCCCTTTTGGGGTCGTGGGGGGTGCTGGAGCCTATCTCAGCTGCATTCGAGTGGAAGGTGTCGTACACCCTGGACAAGTCACCACCTCATTGCATGTAAGCAAATATGAACATTGCTGTATGTATACTTTTGGTTGCTCACATTTTCAGCAGAGCCATAATAAATTCATAAAAGACGCAAACTTACATATAACAATAATAGGAATAATACATAATGTTGGACATAGAGAACATACAAACCCTTTATTTATTGAGTCCAAAATATTAAAGCTCAATGATTTGATCAAATTGTAGACAACTAAAATGATGTCCAAAACAAATGATGAGATGTAAGGTGATATGAAACTGTGTGATGATTGTGTTGTAAATCTGCTCATCTTCCAAATAAACTATGAAAAGGAAAACTTCATGAATGTTTTTAGTGAGCAAGAAGTATGTGCTCCAGTCACTACATCACAAACAAAGAAGAGTTGTAGAAATGACTGGAAAGTCAAGACAGCCATGACCTCATCTTCTTTACAAGTGTACCTACACTTTTGACCACCACAGTATGTGTTTTTGTGGCACAATGTACACCAACCTGAACAAAGAACGTGTCACAAAACCCATCTGAATCGTAGATTTTGTAAAGCGTCCCCTGCCCCAAAATGTGCTTTTTCCAAGTACTCACACTAAATGTTGTTGTGAATAGTTTCTGATGTGCAGCAGGTCAACTCTAGTCTGTTTGACACCTTTTCTCTCACCAATGTGGAACAAATCCTACCGGTGTAGTTGTAACCAATGTGTGTGTGTGTGTGTGTGTGTGTGTGTGTGTGTGTGTGTGTGTGTGTGTGTGTGAGAGTGTGTGAGTGAGTATTTGTGTTACTACGACGTTTGGAAAGGCTATAATTTAACAGGCCGAGATTTCGATGAAAGCAGAGCAGTAGGAAGTGTCTGCAGGTGAGCAGTAGGAAGTGTCTGCAGGTGAGCAGTAGGAAGTGTCTGCAGGTGAGCAGTAGGAAGTGTCTGCAGGTGAGCAGTAGGAAGTGTCTGCAGGTGAGCAGTAGGAAGTGTCTGCAGGTGAGCAGTAGGAAGTGTCTGCAGGTGAGCAGTAGGAAGTGCCTGCAGGTGAGCAGTAGGAAGTGCCTGCAGGTGAGCAGTAGGAAGTGTCTGCAGGTGAGCAGTAGGAAGTGCCTGCAGGTGAGCAGTAGGTGCCAGTATTCCCCCCTCACTAATTTGGCCTGCTGGTTTCCCGGCAAACTACCATTCTACCTGGGAGACATGGACCAAGGTGCCAAGGTGCCAAGGTGGCCACAACACAAAGTATTCATCACAGGAACACAGATAAGCAGAAGACAGGACACAAATATGAATGAATGAATGAATAAAGACTAATAACTCACCCGGGGTGGCAGTTGTGGTTTGGTCCATGTCCTACTTTCTTGCATCTGGTCTGGCCTGATTGTGTCTTATTGTCCTGATATATGTGCCATCTTTTACTGAGGGCTGGTGCTCACATGTGCATGAGGGGGGGGGCACAAGTGCCACCTGGGCACTAAACATGTGCATGAAGGGGGGGGGGGCACAAGTGCCACCTGGGCACTAAACATGTGCATGAAGGGGGGGGCACAAGTGCCACCTGGGCACTAAACATGTGCATGAAGGGGGGGGGGGCACAAGTGCCACCTGGGCACTAAACATGTGCATGAAGGGCTGCACAAGTGCCACCTGGGCACTAAACATGTGCATGAGGGGGGGCGGGGGGCACAAGTGCCACCTGGGCACTAAACATGTGCATGAAGGGCTGCACAAGTGCCACCTGGGCACTAAACATGTGCATGAAGGGCTGCACAAGTGCCACCTGGGCACTAAACATGTGCATGAAGGGCTGCACAAGTGCCACCTGGGCACTAAACATGTGCATGAAGGGCTGCACAAGTGCCACCTGGGCACTAAACATGTGCATGAAGGGCTGCACAAGTGCCACCTGGGCACTAAACATGTGCATGAAGGGCTGCACAAGTGCCACCTGGGCACTAAACATGTGCATGAAGGGCTGCACAAGTGCCACCTGGGCACTAAACATGTGCATGAAGGGCTGCACAAGTGCCACCTGGGCACTAAACATGTGCATGAAGGGCTGCACAAGTGCCACCTGGGGACTAAACATGTGCATGAAGGGCTGCACAAGTGCCACCTGGGCACTAAACATGTGCATGAAGGGCTGCACAAGTGCCACCTGGGCACTAAACATGTGCATGAAGGGCTGCACAAGTGCCACCTGGGCACTAAACATGTGCATGAAGGGGGGGGGGCACAAGTGCCACCTGGGCACTAAACATGTGCATGAAGGGCTGCACAAGTGCCACCTGGGCACTAAACATGTGCATGAAGGGCTGCACAAGTGCCACCTGGGCACTAAACATGTGCATGAAGGGCTGCACAAGTGCCACCTGGGCACTAAACATGTGCATGAAGGGCTGCACAAGTGCCACCTGGGCACTAAACATGTGCATGAAGGGCTGCACAAGTGCCACCTGGGCACTAAACATGTGCATGAAGGGCTTTCACACTAACAACACCTGCCATGACAACCAGACCAACTAAATAAGTCTGTTTTGAGGCCTAAAGTTCCTAAATTCCAGGCAGTTGCAGCAAAAGTTGCAATGTTCTGCGGCCTGCTTTTGTTTCCCATAGAGCACAGGTGTCAAACCCAAGGCCCGCCACATCATTTTATGTTGTTTACCACATCATTTTATGTTGTTTACAACATCCTTTTATGTTGTTTACCACATCATTTTATGTTGTTTACCACATCATTTGATGTTGTTTACCACATCATTTTATGTTGTTTACAACAGCATCATTTTATGTTGTTTACCACATCATTTTATGTTGTTAACCACATCATTTGATGTTGTTTACCACATCATTTTATGTTGTTTACCACATCATTTTGTGTTGTTTACCACATCATTTTATGTTGTTTACCACATCATTTTATGTTGTTTACCACATCATTTTATGTTGTTTACAACAGCATCATTTTATGTTGTTTACCACATCATTTTATGTTGTTAACCACATCATTTTATGTTGTTTACCACATCATTTTATGTTGTTTACCACATCATTTTATGTTGTTAACCACATCATTTGATGTTGTTTACCACATCATTTTATGTTGTTTACCACATCATTTTGTGTTGTTTACCACATCATTTTATGTTGTTTACCACATCATTTTATGTTGTTTACCACATCATTTTATGTGGTCCACCTAATCATTTAAAAGGGGTCATAATTTTTTTTGTGTGTGAATTTAAAACACAAATAAGCAGGGGCGTCCATGATAACGTTGCTTAGATGACAACATATGTTGCTCCAAAAGCTGTATGTACCTTTCAGCATGAATGGTGCCTTCACAGATGTGTAAGTTACCCATGCCTTGGGCACTAATACACCCCCATACCATCACACATGCTGGCTTTTACACTTTGCACCTAGAACAATCCGGATGGTTCTTTTCCGCTTTTTCCGGACGACAGCACGTCCCTAGTTTCCAAAAACAATTTGAAATGTGGACTCGTCAGACCACAGAACACTTTTCCACTTTGCATCAGTCCATCTCAGATAAGCTCAGGCCCAGCGAAGCCGGGGGCATTTCTGGGTGTTGTTGATAAATGGCTTTGGCTTTGCATAGTAGAGTTTTAACTTGCACTTACAGATGTAGCGACCAACTGTAATTACAGATAGTGGTTTTCTGAAGTGTTTCTGAGCCCATGTGGTGATATCCTTTACACACTGATGTAGGTGCGTAATATCATGGCTTACGTGCTGTGATTTCTCCACATTCTCTCAACCTTTTGAGGATATTACGGAGCGTAGATGGTGAAATCCCTAAATTCCTTGCAATAACTGCTTGAGAAATGTTGTTAAACAATTTGCTCAGGCATTTGTTAACAACGTGGTGACCCTCGCCCCGTCCTTGTTTGTGAATGAGTGAGCATTTCATGAAAGTTGCTTCTATAGTCAATCATGGCACCCACCTGTTCCCACTTAGCCTGTTCACCTGTGGGATGTTCATAATAAGAGCATTCCTCAACTTGCTCACTCTTTTTTGCCACTTGTGCCAGCTTTTTCAAAAGATGTTGCAGGCATCAAATTGCAAATGAGCTAATATTTGCAAAAAATAACAACATTTTCCAGCTTGAACGTTAAGTATCTTGTCTTTGCAGTCTATTCAATGGAATATAAGTTGAAAATGATTTGTTGTATTCTCTTTTTATTTAGCTTTAACACAAGGTGACAACTTGACTGCTTCTGGACTTCGTATGATTGTGAAACTCAAGATAAGATCTGGCCCGCTCTTTCATTTCATGTGGCTTGCAAAAGCCTTGACAAAATATGCTTCAATAAATTACTAAATATTTCCTTGCAAAATGTATTCTCTGTTTGCATTTTGACAGAAAAAAATAAACTTTTTTATTATCTGATAATGCGGGGCGGTATAGCTCGGTTGGTAGAGTGGCCGTGCCAGCAACTTGAGGGTTGGGGGTTCGATTCCCACTTCAGCCATCCTAGTCACTGTCGTTGTGTCCTTGGGCAAGACACTTTACCCACCTGCTCCCGGTGCCACCCACACTGCTTTAAATGGAACTTAGATATTGGGTTTCACTATGTAAAGTGCTTTGAGTCACTTGAGAAAAGCGCTATATAAATATAATTCACTTCACAATGCAAAAAATATTATACTATCAAGCTTATTTGTTAGTTAAAATATAATATTAATAATAATAATAAGCAGTTGCTTGACCTATAATTTCAAAGCAAGTTATCCAGCAAATTGTAAAAATGATAATACATTTTACAGTAAAAAAAAAACTGACACCTCAGAGTTTTACTGTAAAACAACAATAGTACCGCTTTTCCATTGACAGTAAAATGCTGTAAAAGTTACCACAGATATTTCTGTAAAACTGAGCTGCCAGTGTACAAACTATATAATCATCAAATGCAGAAGTAATATCTGGAGCTGAATCAATCCTTCTACATTTATGATTGGCTGTAAAAAGCAGCTTCACCTGCAATGTGGCCCCCAACCAAGGCCAGTTTGACACCCCAGCTACTGAACACCTACCCACAAACTTTTAGAAGAACATTTTTTTTACATACATTAGCCGCATGGGACTATAAGCCGCAGTTATTGAAGTAAAAAATGTGTTTAAAAAAATGATTTTTATCGATTTTATTGTGAAAATCCTCAATTATTTTTTTAAATATACTGTACACAGGGGAAGTAAGCATAATGATAACAGGTTAGCGTAATGTTTTTTTAATTCACAATTGTAAATGTGGGTAGAGGAAAGTCATTCCCACATATTCCGAAAAACGTGTACTTCATATGTTTGGACAAAGTTTGAGGAATAAAAATGACAAAATGTTTAAATATTTCCATCCTCACTTGAAACCGAGTCTGTAGAATGGCCCAGATATGTTGTGATATTAATATTTGTAAATGTTTATTTACAGACCTTAATTGTTTCCAAACGTTATCTGTCACGAGGCAGTAAAACGGCTGATCAAACAAAACAGAAGTCATCGTCGTGGACCAACTAGCTGTGGAAGCTAACTCTCCAATCAGCTCAACAGACTCAATAACGTCTTGGTGAATCTGTGGAACTGAAACAATACAAAACGGATGCCATAGTAGGTTAGCATATTAGCTAATTCTAACCAAGCTAGCTTGATTGCATGACAATAGTAGGCGAAAAAACTTGTCAAAGATTGTGCCGTAGCACTAACAACAACACACTTTTTCAGTCTCTCTATACAAAACATCCAATGCAAAACATTATGGGCATTAGCGAAGAAAATTCCATAAATTAGCCGCACCTTTTTTTAATCCGCAGGGTCCAAAGCATAGGAAAAATGTTGCAGCTTATGTCTGGAAAATACGGTAAATCATCTTGAGATTTTTATGCATTTGTTCTCAATGATTGTATTGTTTTTTGTCATTTTAACCTCAAAAAGCACAGGATTTCAACAAAATTTGAAAATCAACCAAACACTTCAAATATTTGGCATATGCGGTTAAAAGATGTTTCATGAGAGCAGAGTGTATGTAGCCAAGTGACGTGTGACGCCAGCAAGAGTGCACTCGGAGCAGCTGTGTTTGTTAGCTTAGCAGCGGCAGTTGGCAGACGCTGACGACCGCTTTGTTGAATGTTTTGGCTGGATGGTTAGCACTGGTTAAGAACGAGATTAAACCAGCGCTTCCATGGCTGTGCTGTTTTTGTCCACATGCTAACTTTGTTTTACCTAACTTTACAAGAATACATCTGAGAGTCATGTATGTCGCTACTTGACACATGCTAACATTCCTTGCTAGCTTTTGCAGCTTGCAAGTATTTACCTTTTGTTACCAGACGCTATCTGGCTAGCGTCCTAACTTAGCATTTCTTACCAAAAAGGTTGTATTTGCAGTCAGAACGTGCTAGGCTTAATGCGGTCAGATGCGAATAACAATTTGGTAAAGATATGGTATGATATGGTCTGATATTTGGTGAAAATATGGTGTGATATCTGGTGAAGGTATGGTCAGATATGGTGTGATATCTGTTGAAGGTATGGTCTGATATGGTGTGATATCTGTTGAAGGTATGGTCTGATATGGTGTGATATCTGGTGAAGGTATGGTCAGATATGGTGTGATATCTGTTGAAGGTATGGTCTGATATGGTGTGATATCTGGTGAAGGTATGGTCTGATAAGGTGTGATATCTGGTGAAAATATGGTCTGATATGGTGTGATATCTGGTGAAGGTATGGTCTGATATGGTGTAATATCTGGTGAAGGTATGGTCTGATATGGTGTGATATCTGGTGAAGGTATGGTCAGATATGGTGTGATATCTGGTGAAGGTATGGTCTGATATGGTGTGATATCTGGTGAAGGTATGGTGTGATATCTGGTGAAGGTATGGTGTGATATCTGGTGAAGGTATGGTCTGATATGGTGTGATATCTGGTGAAGGTATGGTCTGACATGGTGTGATATCTGGTGAAGGTATGGTCTGATATGGTGTGATATCTGGTGAAGGTATGGTCTGATAAGGTGTGATATCTGGTGAAAATATGGTCTGATATGGTGTGATATCTGGTGAAGATATGGTCTGATATGGTGTGACGTCTGGTGAAGGTATGGTCTGATATGGTGTGATGTCTGGTGAAGGTATGGTGTGATATCTGGTGAAGGTATGGTCCGATATGGTGTGATATCTGGTGAAGGTATGGTCTGATATGGTGTGATATCTGGTGAAGGTATGGTCTGATATGGTGTGATGTCTGGTGAAGGTATGGTGTGATATCTGGGGAAGGTATGGTCTGATATGGTATGATATCTGGTGGAGATATGGTCTGATATGGTGTGATATCTGGGGAAGGTGTGGGTCTGATATGGTGTGATGTCTGGTGAAGGTATGGTCTGATATGGTGTGATATTTGGGGAAGGTGTGGGTCTGATATGGTGTGATATCTGGGGAAGGTATGGTCTGATATGGTGTGATATTTGGTGGAGATATGGTGTGATATACCTGGTGAAGATATGGTCTGATAATGTGTGATATCTGGTGAAGGTATGGTGTGATATCTTGTGAAGATATGGTCTGATATGGTGTGATGTCTGGTGAAGGTATGGTGTGATATCTGGTGAAGGTATGGGTCTGATATGGTGTGATGTCTGGTGAAGGTATGGTCTGAGGGTGAAATAAACCTCAAGGGGATTCTTTTCAGTGGGTTGGCTACAGGCTGTAAAGTCACTAGAGTAACATTTGATCAAAGCCATGACTTGGCAGAAAGCTCTCTCTCACACACACACACACACACACCCACACACACACACACACACACACACACACACACACACACACACACACACGAGTGACAGACTGCATGGTCAGCAGTCTGCATGGATGTTATGTTCATGTGCAGCTGCATCATCAGGGAGAGCAAACAGCAGGAAGGCGGTGTGATGGATCCATGATGTGTGTGACAATCATTGGTACTTTAACTTGAACTTTTATGATGTTCCAAGACCAGCATGTTTGTGTTGCACTGACTATAAAACAGGCCTGGGTAATTATTTTGACTCGGGGGCCACATTTACAGAAAAAAATGTGTCTGGGGGCCGGTATATCTATTTTTTGGAAGACTAATACAAAACCTCACAATAATGTCTGATTGAATGCTAAAAACGTTATGACAGACCGCCTTAAAAAATGTAATGAATTTTTTATTTTTCTATGAAGGATAAAACACTGAATATTGGCAACATACAAACATCACACCCGCTTTCCATCCACATATTTTACAATCAAGTGAAACACAACAAACAGTGAAATATGAACGCCAAGGGTACAAAATAAACCACACCTACAATCTGATACATCTGATATTTGCTGAATTCCCACCAGGGATCAATAGAGTACTTTCTATTCTATTGTATTATATTCTATTCATCGCTAAGCTTTACAACTTTGTGAAAATCTCCTTCCGCGTCTGTGGAAACGCTCCCCGCCCACACTGCTTGGTGCCTCGTCTGAGCTGCTGTGACTTACATTACCATAGTAACCAATTAAATTACCATGGTAACTAATTAGATGACCATGGTAACTAATTGGATGAGCATAGTAACTAATTAGATGACCGTAGTAACTAATTGGATGAGCATAGTAACTAATTAGATGACCATGGTAACTAATTAGATGACCATGGTAAGTAATTAGATGACCATGGTAACTAATTGGATGAGCATAGTAACTAATTAGATGACCATAGTAACTAATTAGATGACCATGGTAACTAATTAGATGACCATAGTAACTCATTAGATGACCATGGTAACTAATTAGATGAGCATAGTAACTCATTAGATGAGCATAGTAACTAATTAGATGAGCATAGTAACTAATTAGATGACCATAGTAACTAATTAGATGACCATAGTAACTAATTAGATGACCATAGTAACTAATTAGATGACCATAGTAACTCATTAGATGACCATGGTAACTAATTAGATGAGCATAGTAACTCATTAGATGAGCATAGTAACTAATTAGATGAGCATAGTAACTAATTAGATGAGCATAGTAACTAATTAGATGAGCATAGTAACTAATTAGATGACCATAGTAACTCATTAGATGAGCATAGTAACTAATTAGATGAGCATAGTAACTAATTAGATGAGCATAGTAACTAATTAGATGACCATAGTAACTAATTAGATGACCATAGTAACTAATTAGATGAGCATAGTAACTAATTAGATGAGCATAGTAACTAATTAGATGACCATAGTAACTAATTAGATGACCATAGTAGCTCATTAGATGAGCATAGTAACTAATTAGATGACCATAGTAACTCATTAGATGAGCATAGTAACTAATTAGATGAGCATAGTAACTAATTAGATGACCATAGTAACTCATTAGATGAGCATAGTAACTAATTAGATGAGCATAGTAACTAATTAGATGAGCATAGTAACTCATTAGATGAGCATAGTAACTAATTAGATGAGCATAGTAACTAATTAGATGACCATAGTAGGTCATTAGATGAGCATAGTAACTAATTAGATGAGCATAGTAACTAATTAGATGAGCATAGTAACTAATTAGATGACCATAGTAACTCATTAGATGAGCATAGTAACTCATTAGATGAGCATAGTAACTAATTAGATGAGCATAGTAACTAATTAGATGAGCATAGTAACTAATTAGATGAGCATAGTAACTAATTAGATGAGCATAGTAACTCATTAGATGAGCATAGTAACTAATTAGATGAGCATAGTAACTAATTAGATGAGCATAGTAACTAATTAGATGAGCATAGTAACTAATTAGATGAGCATAGTAACTAATTAGATGAGCATAGTAACTAATTAGATGAGCATAGTAACTGGTATATCATGCAAAAGCGTCGATTACAAGCATTGGAATAGTTAGTATAGTGAGGGTGATTAGAAAAGATTCGTGATAGAAGCTAGACTTTACATCTTAGAGATTTAAAAGACTCATACAGGAATGTCGGTTAGGCCAGATGGAAAAGCTCAACGGGCCACATTTGTCCCCCAGGCCTTCATTTGTCCAGGTCTGCTATAAAACATCCCACATTATACAGTATATTTAATACAAATATATTTAATACACATATTCTACAGTATATGTAACACAAAAATCTTACATGGAACATATATTTTACAGTACATGTAATATCAATCAATCAATGTTTATTTATATAGCCCTAAATCACAAATGTCTCTAAGAGCTGCACAAGCCACAACAATATCCTCTGTTCAGAGCCCACATAAGGGCAAGGAAAAACTCACAACCCAGTGGGATGTCAATGTGAAGGACTATGAGAAACCTTGGAGAGGGTTGCAGATGTGGGTGACCATGTAGAGTTGGCTGTCATCAGCATGAGAGTGAAAGCTAACACGTAGGATGTCACCTAGCGGTAGGATGTCACCTAGCGGCAGGATGTCACCTAGCGGCAGGATGTCACCTAGCGGCAGGATGTCACCTAGAGGCAGGATGTCACCTAGCGGCAGGATGTCACCTAGAGGCAGGATGTCACCTAGCGGCAGCATGTCACCTAGAGGCAGGATGTCACCTAGCGGCAGGATGTCACCTAGAGGCAGGATGTCACCTAGCGGCAGGATGTCACCTAGAGGCAGGATGTCACCTAGCGGCAGGATGTCACCTAGCGGTAGGATGTCACCTAGCGGCAGGATGTCACCTAGCGGTAGGATGTCACCTAGCGGCAGGATGTCACCTAGAGGCAGGATGTCACCTAGCGGCAGGATGTCACCTAGAGGCAGGATGTCACCTAGCGGCAGGATGTCACCTAGCGGTAGGATGTCACCTAGCGGCAGGATGTCACCTAGAGGCAGGATGTCACCTAGCGGCAGGATGTCACCTAGAGGCAGGATGTCACCTAGCGGCAGGATGTCACCTAGCGGCAGGATGTCACCTAGAGGCAGGATGTCACCTAGAGGCAGGATGTCACCTAGCGGCAGGATGTCACCTAGAGGCAGGATGTCACCTAGAGGCAGGATGTCATCTAGAGGCAGGATGTCACCTAGAGGCAGGATGTCACCTAGAGGCAGGATGTCACCTAGAGGCAGGATGTCACCTAGAGGCAGGATGTCACCTAGCGGCAGGATGTCACCTAGCGGCAGGATGTCACCTAGCGGCAGGATGTCACCTAGAGGCAGGATGTCACCTAGCGGCAGGATGTCATCTAGCGGCAGGATGTCACCTAGAGGCAGGATGTCACCTAGAGGCAGGATGTCACCTAGCGGCAGGATGTCACCTAGAGGCAGGATGTCACCTAGCGGCAGGATGTCACCTAGAGGCAGGATGTCACCTAGAGGCAGGATGTCACCTAGCGGCAGGATGTCACCTAGAGGCAGGATGTCACCTAGCGGCAGGATGTCACCTAGAGGCAGGATGTCACCTAGCGGCAGGATGTCACCTAGCGGCAGGATGTCACCTAGCGGCAGGATGTCACCTAGCAGCAGGATGTCACCTAGAGGCAGGATGTCACCTAGAGGCAGGATGTCACCTAGAGGCAGGATGTCATCTAGCGGCAGGATGTCACCTAGAGGCAGGATGTCACCTAGCGGCAGGATGTCACCTAGCGGCAGGATGTCACCTAGCGGCAGGATGTCACCTAGCGGCAGCACGTACAGTGGGGCAAAAAATAATTTAGTCAGCCAGCGATTGTGCAAGTTCTCCCACTTCAAAGGATGACAGAGGTCTGTCATTTTCATCATAGGTACACTTCAACTGTGAGAGACAGAATGTGGAAAAAAATGCAGGAATTCACATTGTAGGAATTTTAAAGAATTTATTTGTAAATTACGGTGGAAAATAAGTATTTGGTGACTTCAAACAAGGAAGATCTCTGGCTCTCACAGACCTGTAACTTCTTCTTTAAGAAGCTCTTCTGTCCTCCACTCGTTACCTGTATTAATGGCACCTGTTTGAACTCGTTATCTGTACAAAAGACACCTGTCCACAGCCTCAAACAGTAAGACTCCAAACTCCACTATGGCCAAGACCAAAGAGCTGTCCAAGGACACCAGGAAAAGAATTGTAGACCTGCACCAGACTGGGAAGAGTGAATCTACAATAGGCAAGCAGCTAGGTGTGAAAAATCAACTGTGGGAGCAATTATCAGAAAATGAAAGACACAAAAGACCACTGATAATCTCCCTCGATCTGGGGCTCCGCGCAAGGTCAAAATGATCGTGAGTACGGTGAGCAAAAATCCCGGAAGCACACAGGGGGACCTGGTGAATGACCTGCAGAGAGCTGGGACCAAAGTAACAAAGGTTACCATCAGTAACACACTGCGCCGACAGGGATTAAAATCCTGCAGTGCCAGACGTTTCCCCCTGCTTAAACCAGTGCATGTCCAGGCCCGTCTGAAGTTTGCCAGAGATCACATGGATGATGCAGCCGAGTATTGGGAGAATGCCATGTGGTCAGATGAAACCAAAATAGAACCTTTTGGTATAAACTCAACTCGTCGTGTTTGGAGGAAGAAGAATACTGAGTTGCATCCGAAGAACACCAAACCTACTGTAAAGCATGGAGGTGGAAACATCATGCTTTGGGGCTGTTTTTCTGCTAAGGGGACAGGACGATTGATCCGTGTTAAGGAAAGAATGAATGGGGCCATGTATCCTGAGATTTGGAGCCAAAACCTCCTTTGAAGATGAAACGTGGCTGGGTCTTCCAGGTGTGACAATGATCCCAAACACACCGCCCCAGGCAACGAAGGAGTGGCTCCGTAAGAAGCATTTGAAAGTCCTGGAGTGGCGTAGCCAGTCTCCAAACTTCAACCCCATAGAAAATCTGTGGAGGGAGTTGAAAGTCTGTGTTGCTCGGCGACAGCCCCAAAACATCACTGCTCTGGAGAAGATCTGCATTGAGGAATGGGCCAAAATACCAAGTACTGTGTGTGCAAACCTGGTAAAGACCTATAGTAATCCTTTGACCTCTGTTATTGCCAACAAAGGTTATATTACAAAGTATTGAGTTGAATTTTTGTTATTGACCAAATACTTATTTTCCACCATAATTTACAAATAAATTCTTTAAAATTTCTACAATGTGAATTCCTGCATTTTTTTTTCCACATTGTGTCTCTCCCAGTTGAAGTGTACCTATGATGAAAATGACAGACCTCTGTCATCCTTTGAAGTGGGAGAACTTGCACAATTACTGGCTGACTAAATACTTTTATGCCCCACTGTACATGCTGAAGCGTGCAGGGCCAAGGACCAAACCCTGGGGAACTCCACACGTTAGCTTGACATAGTCCGAGGTCACATTCTTATGGGAGACGCACTGCATCCTGTCAGTAAGATAAGAGTTAAACCAAGACAAGGCTAAGTCTGACATACCAATACGTGTTTTGATCAAATATTATGATGGATGGAATGGAAAGCAGCAATTTTTGCAAGCATTTGCCCTCCACTCATTTCACCTGCTGTGTGACGCTTGTTACTGTTAGCATCTAACGTTAGCATGCTGGCATTAAAGTGCTAACTTTTCAGCTGATTTTGCACTTTTTACTCTTATTCCCCAGCCTTACACCTTAGAGTCATACAACTTGTTATATGAAACATGCTGCTAACTGTTGTCAAGCTATCGTTAGCACACATGCTAAGTGTTAGCATTTTCATGTGAACAAGCGACTGTTTTAGGCTAGTTCTGTCGCTCTTTTTGTACGTTTCCACCTGAAAGTCATGGATTCAAACACTGGGCACCAGCCTGTAAGCAGAGGTCCAGGGCACAGATAGCAGGCCCATCAAACTGTTCTACTTCATAGTATTATTATTATGATTATTACTACAAGTACTGGTTTCAATTTTGTGTCCTAACCGTCTTTCCTTGTTTCCAGAGGGCCACAAAAAGGGATGTCGGCTGGCGACGAGCAGGACGGTGAGGCAGCGGTGCCGGTGTATGTGTACGAGTCCAAAGTCCACTGTGCCAACGTGCTGTTGAGCCTGGAGGAGCAGCGGCGCCAAGGCGTCCTGTGTGATGTCACCGTGCTGGTGGAGGGCAGGGAGGTGCGGGCCCATAGGGCGGTGCTCGCTGCCAGCAGCCGCTACTTCCTCCAAGCCTTGCTGGGACACCAGGGGCCGCCAGGTGAACAAGAGCCCATCATTAATCTCCCTGACAAGGTAAAGTCCACATCCATTCATCCATTCATCCATTCACGTGTGTGCGCTGGTGTCTATATTCTAGGCACTGGTGGGCCTAACATGACCACAAATCATCATCATAATTAACAATCGTTTTTTTATTTAATTTACTTTCCTTAAATATGTCAAAGTTGTCCTATTGTCTTCATGTCATATTTTGCTCCTTCCCCTGTTGTTGTTTTTACTTTGACTTTGTATCCAATCAGAATTCAGCTAGCTCATGTTGCCATGCTGGACCAAATCTGCCTTCAGGATCAAGGATGCGGGCGTCCGTGCACTGGAAGTGAACAGGCACATACAGTTGATAGACAGTTGCCATAGCCAATCAGATCAGGAGTGGTTGTCAGTAAGGCCTTCCAACTGGTTGGATACTTACCGGGACCGTTAGCGGATGAATTTGAGAAGACATACAGTTGATAGACAGTTGCCATAGCCAATCAGATCAGGAGTGGTTGACCGCAGCCTATCCAAGTAGCCGGATGTTAACCAGACTGTGATTGGACACTCACTTGTCATTCCAAAGTCAGTATCCATTCTCAAGTTGCAATTTAACACAACATTGATTAGGTGGCAGACATAGTGTAGCGTCCTGGAAGAGTTGCTACTGCAGGGAATTCTAGGAATTTGTTCTGTTGTAGTGAAAATATTCTCCAAAAAATGTGTTTGTCACTGTTGTTTAGGGTGGTCTCACTATATGGCACATGTTTATGACAGTGTTGTTTAGGGTGGTCTCACTATATGGCACATGTTTATGACAGTGTTGTTTAAGGTGGTCTCACTATATGGCACATGTTTATGACAGTGTTGTTTAGGGTGGTCTCACTATATGGCACATGTTTATGACAGTGTTGTTTAGGGTGGTCTCACTATATGGCACATGTTTATGACAGTGTTGTTTAGGGTGGTCTCACTATGTGGCACATGTTTATGACAGTGTTGTTTAGGGTGGTCTCACTATATGGCACATGTTTATGACAGTGTTGTTTAGGGTGGTCTCACTATATGGCACATGTTTATGACAGTGTTGTTTAGGGTGGTCTCACTATATGGCACATGTTTATGACAGTGTTGTTTAGGGTGGTCTCACTATATGGCACATGTTTATGACAGTGTTGTTTAGGGTGGTCTCACTATATGGCACATGTTTATGACAGTGTTGTTTAAGGTGGTCTCACTATATGGCACATGTTTATGACAGTGTTGTTTAGGGTGGTCTCACTATATGGCACATGTTTATGACAGTGTTGTTTAGGGTGGTCTCACTATATGGCACATGTTTATGACAGTGTTGTTTAAGGTGGTCTCACTATATGGCACATGTTTATGACAGTGTTGTTTAGGGTGGTCTCACTATATGGCCCATGTTTATGACAGTGTTGTTTAGGGTGGTCTCACTATATGGCACATGTTTATGACAGTGTTGTTTAGGGTGGTCTCACTATATGGCACATGTTTATGACAGTGTTGTTTAGGGTGGTCTCACTATATGGCACATGTTTATGACAGTGTTGTTTAGGGTGGTCTCACTATATGGCACATGTTTATGACAGTGTTGTTTAGGGTGGTCTCACTATATGGCACATGTTTATGACAGTGTTGTTTAGGGTGGTCTCACTATATGGCACATGTTTATGACAGTGTTGTTTAGGGTGGTCTCACTATATGGCACATGTTTATGACAGTGTTGTTTAGGGTGGTCTCACTATTTGGCACATGTTTATGACAGTGTTGGCCTTGTTCATATGGCCACCCGTAGTGTGACATGTATGGCTGTTGAGTAAGTTTGCCCTTCATTGAAATGAACATGATCATTAAAACTGGCAATGATCGGAGGGGAGGAAATCTTAACTTGACATCTTCAACTTCAGACTATTATTAACTCCCCAAAGGCTACAATATATTTGCAAGGCCATCATCAAGAAAGATATTTAAAGCGAAAGTCCATCTTGTGAGACGGTGTCGGCCAACCCAGGAGGCCAGCTCAGCTGTTCTGGCAATCAAATGGGGAAATGCTCGCTTTTTCACTCGAATAGTGAGTTCAAATATTTTATTGTTTCACTTTTAATTAGTTTTTTTGCATTTTTAATTTTGACAGCACCGCATAAGATATGTTTTAATTGCTGATGCGATTGAATTGATTTTTAAATGCGGCAGAAAAGAACCCGTTTTGTACACTGTTGATGTGCTTCAATGGCCAGTAGTGTTTGAATGTGTTCCTGCATAGTAATTCTCCAGCCATTGTCATGTGGTGATATCCATGATGCTGTCTTGAGAGGTCATCACTGAAGTGGGACATCACTGAAGGCCTAGGTGGGAAAGGCACAGCCCGCCACTGATTCTAAGGATGTAAGGATATCAACATTTCATATCACGGTGACTCTCACCAATATTTCCACGGTTATTATTATTTTCATGATATTGTTGAATGTGCTCAAAGAGTACTCGTACACCTATGTACGAGTTTGTTTTCAAAACTGACATACAATGAAAAGATAGCCACACAAAATACTTTCTTGGCAGAATAAATATGTTCTATAAAAATATAGTTCTAGTGACTTAAGGGTCATTAATAGTACTGTACTTTCCGGTCTATAGAGCGAACTGGTATTTAAGACGCACCCACCAAAATGTAGAAGACAATTCATATGTTGACTCACATCAGCTGCACCTCGGGAAGTCCTGTGAAGAGTGCTCAGAGACTACAGGGTATCAGACCGCCTGATCGTGGTGGTTAGGGGCCGCTCCCTGTGTGATCTGTGGCACAGCTCGGTCCGCATCGCCAAGCAAGGCAGTAAGTCGTACTTGTTCCCAGTGAGGGTTGCATTCCCTTCGTCACAGATTCTGTATACAACTTTTTTGGACAGAATGTCAAGGTGCAGTCAGGGCGTTGAGGGGATCTGCTTTGGTGACTGCAGGTTTAGGTTTCTGCGTTGTGCAGATGATAGTATGTGCTCCTGATGGCTTCATCTGGCCAGGATCTTCAGCTTTCACAGGATTGGTTCGCAGCCGAGTGTGAAAATAAGCACTTCTAAGTCAAAGTCCATGGATCTCGTCCGGTAAAAGGTGAAGTGCCGTCTCTGGGTTGGGGAGGAAAACCTGCGCCAAGTGGGGGAGTTCAAGAGGAGTTCAAGTACCTCAGGGTCTTGTTCACAAGACTATAAGCCGCAGATATATATCAGTACAAAATATTTTGTAAATGTTTATTTGCATACCTTAATTGGTCCCGAAGGGTGCCAGTAACATGGCAGTAAAACGGCTGATCAAACAAAACAGAAGTCATCATAATGGACCCACTAGATGTGGAAGGTCGCTCTCCAATCAGCTCAACAGACTCCATAACTCCACCCTGACATCTTGGTGAATTTATAAAACTGAAACAATACAAAAATAAAAGTCTTTGTTGTCAGGAAGTGCTGGTGACGAACCCCAAGATGCAGAGATGGCAGGAAAACATGATTTTAATGTCAAAAATGCAGGGAAAACACAAAGCAGGAACCAGGAGACAGGAAAGCAGGATACAGGATTCAAGGAAAACTGGAGACAGCAAACAGTCTACAGCACTGACTGGAGGGCGAGGCAGGGATCTGAAAGCAGAAAATTCAAAGTTTGTAGCTGGTGAAGCTGATCCTCACAATGATGTATTCATCGCTGACAGATGTGGAGCATTACATGATCATACCAGCCGCTCACTCGCTACAATGCTGAATATTAATATTCATGGCCAACAGCCTGTACAAACCCCGTTTCCATATGAGTTGGGAAATTGTGTTAGATGTAAATATAAACAGAATACAATGATTTGAAAATCCTTTTCAAGCCATATTCAATTGAATATGCTACAAAGACAACATATTTCATGTTCAAACTCATAAACTTTATTTTATTTTTTGCAAATAATAATTAACTTAGAATTTCATGGCTGCAACATGTGCCAAAGTAGTTGGGAAAGGGCATGTTCACCACTGTGTTACATCACCCTTTCTTTTAACAACACTCAATAAACGTTTGGGAACTGAGGAAACTAATTGTTGAAGCTTTGAAAGTGGAATTCTTTCCCATTCTTGTTTTATGTAGAGCTTCAGTCCTTCAACAGTCCGGGGTCTCCGCTGTCGTATTTTACGCTTCATAATGCGCCACACATTTTCCATGGGGGACAGGTCTGGACTGCAGGCGGGCCAGCAAAGTACCCACACTCTTTTTTTACAAAGCCAGGCTGTTGTAACACGTGCTGAATGTGGATTGGCATTGTCTTGCTGAAATAAGCAGGGGCGTCCATGAAAAAGACGGCAATGATGGTTTCTTAGTTCTCTGTGTGTCCTCCTCAACACTTCCATGGTTTTAATCGACACTTACGGGGATCCCAAAGTAGCGCAAGATATTGCACAATATGACCACTTACTCTGCTTTTAATTGAGTGGAATGTGTTGATAAATGCCTCTGCTTCCCTTCTAGGTGACCGCCAAGGGCTTCGCCCCTCTGCTCCAGTTTGCCTACACAGCCAAGCTGGTGTTAAGCCGAGAGAACATCCACGAGGTTATCCTCTGTGCCGACTTCCTGGGTGTTCACAACCTGGAAGACTCATGTTTCCGCTTTCTTCAAGCGCAGCTGCAGAACAACAGCCAACTGAGCAGGAACGGCAAGGTGGAATACGACGATGACGTCCCAGCCAATGACGCCGTCTTCTCCGAGGCGTCATACTCGGACGATTCTACGGACAGCAGGCGGCATAGCAGTCATGTAGCAACCCACGAACCGCTTCCCGCAGACCTTCCGAAATATATGAACTATCAGTATCAGCACAACGGTGAAACTCATGATGACGATGACGCCATCTTGGCCAACCATTCCTCTGGCAGCCCACCAACCCCTCTTAGCCCCTCCAGGATCAAAGAGGAACCTGTGTTTCAGGACGATCGGAGTAGATACAACCCAGAACTGTGTACAGAAGAAGTGCTGGAGATGGAGCTAGAGGTAGAAGGGGTTCCAGTAGCAGAAGAAAATTCTCCGAGCAGCCGCTCACCTTCCTCCTCCTGCCTGCATTCCTACCTCCAAAGAGGAGGGCTGGATCTTAGCGGCATGCCGAACACGACCATCGAGCAGCTGCTTACCAATAGACTGTCCTTCAACCACTACAGGGAGGTCGTTAAAGACAGGCAGAAAGACAAAAGGGAAATAATGGCAAACGATGTTGAACCCACAACTCTGACCAGCATGGCACCTACAGCCTCCTCGTCCAAAAATGAGGCGGAGCTTGACAGACGCAGTGTCATTTTCTCGTCGGCGGCAAATGAGCAAGCGATGATGGCCCACTATGGGAACGAGATCTCAGGCGCCATGCAGGGAGCACCACTTTCTTCTGGCAGTGCATGCCGCGCTCCTGTGAAGGCCTCCAACCATTCCCCAGCACCGTCCGAGCCAAGAACGCAGACTTCCAGCTCGCATTCTTCCTTTTCATACCCGGAAGACGGCGGGAGCGGCAGCCCCTCGTCCAGCCTGCAGCAGTTTGACTTGTCCCTGTCGCCACAGTCTGGTTCCATCTCCGGACTCTCTCATTGCCTGGCTGGCATGGTGGAGCAAAGGGACACCCGCTGTCGGGAGCTTGTTATTTCTCAGGGTTGTGCCAAGATCAAAAGTGAGCAAGGGTTTGGTGCCAGTGAGGAAAACTCCAGCGATGAGTCAGGCTCTTTCTCAGAGGGAGACAGTGAAAGTGGCCTGACCAGAGTCTCTGGACTTGAGGTTAGTGTCATGTATTGTCTACAAAGCTGCTATTATAAAATCATGTATTATAGATAAGGATGTTTTATGCTGCCGATTCCAATACCAATCTTCCATGAGCGGAAACAGCCAATACTGATCGGGGTGGGTACTGAATCCTGAACTTTGTGAGCACCAACTGAATCCTGCCTGTCTTCCTGGGCACCGGTTCAAGTAAATCCATTTTCAATGCTAACAAAGTAAATGACTCAAAATACGATCCAACGTAATTAAAGAACGGTTCCCCTTTTCCAAAAATGCTTTAGTTTGATGCTAATATACGTTGTCTTTGCTATTGACACGCTCCTGATTAGCATGTATGAGTTTACGTGGCGATTTCATCCATCCATTTCCTACCGCTTGTCCCTTTTTGGGGGGGGGCACTGGAGCCTAACTTGGCTGAATTCAGGTCGAAGGCAGGTTACACCCTGGACAAGTCGCCACCTCATCACAGGGCCAACACAGATAGACAGACAACATTCACACACTAGGGACCATTTAGTGTTGCCAATCAACCTATCCCCAGGTGCATGTCTTTGGAGGTGGGAGGGGCCTATCCCCAGGTACATGTCTTTGGAGGTGGGAGGGGCCTATCCCCAGGTGCATGTCTTTGGAGGTGGGAGGGGCCTATCCCCAGGTGCATGTCTTTGGAGGTGGGAGGGGCCTATCCCCAGGTGCATGTCTTTGGAGGTGGGAGGGGCCTATCCCCAGGTGCATGTCTTTGGAGGTGGGAGGGGCTTATCCCCAGGTGCATGTCTTTGGAGGTGGGAGGGGCCTTTCCCCAGGTGCATGTCTTGGGAGGTGGGAGGGGCCTCTCCCCAGGTGCGTGTCTTTGGAGGTGGGAGGAAGCCGGAGTACCCGGAGGGAACCCACGCAGTCACGGGGAGAACATGCAAACTCCAAACAGAAAGATCCTGAGCCTGGGATTGAACCCAGGACTACTCAGGACCTTCGTATTGTGAGGCACATACACTAACCCCTGTACCACCGTGCTGCCCATGGCGGTTTCAACACTTCCGAATTTGTTGATGAAAACTACAACTAAGATGCCATCAAACAGCTGGTGTGTAATAAGTACAATACTTACAGTATTAACACTTATTAGGTAGCAACACAAGACTAAACAGCAAAGAGTGAAGTAATAAGCCAACACACCACAAACTACAGAGTAGTGCCATCTAACGTCTTGCACTTGCAACTGTCATTGAGACTCAGAAATGTGTAATAAAAGAAGATATAGCAACTGGACCATAATCAGCTCATTTTTCAATGTTCAAATTCCTAAAAAGATTTCCTTCTGAAAAACAAACTCTGGCATTAATTCCTTGGTCACAGGAGGACTTTGAGGGCAAAAACCACAGGGTTTAAGAGAGTAGTTTAATATAACTGTGCCTTCATTCTGTGCTTTTGCAAAGTTTGAAAACTAATGTACAGTACGGACCAAAAGTTTAGACGCACCTTCTCCTCATTCAATCTTTATTTCCATGACTATTTACATTGTAGATAGTCACATCAAAACTATCTATGAACACATGTGGAGTTATGTACTTCACAAAAACAGCTGAAAACATGTTTTATATTTTAGTTACTTCAAAAAAGCCACCATTTGCTCCGATTACCACTTTGCACACTTTTGGCATTCTCTCCATGAGCTTCAAGCACACCTGTGAAGTGAAAAGCATTTCAGGTGACTACCTCTTGAAGCTCATGGAGAGAATGCCAAGAGTGTGCGAAAAAGTAATCAAGGAAAAGGGGGTCTATTTTGAAGAAACTAGAATATAAAACATGTTTTCATTTATTTCACCTTTTTTTTTCGTAGTGTTGATTGATAGTTTTGATGTGACAATCTACAATGTCAATAGTCATGGAAATTATGATTGACTGAGGAGAAGGTGTGTCCAAACTTTTGGTTTGTACTGTCTGTCATTTAAATTAAGTTAGTGTTTTTTAAACCTCATAAATGTTGATATAAAACAAGTTCAATGATAAGGTTGCTTGAATCAAATGAAGAATGTTTTAAGACGGCCTAATACACCTTGTCACGTCTGGAACGCATATTGATGCACGAAGGTGTCACCCCCAGATGCAGCAGGACCACACAGGCAGGATAGTAGGTAAGAACTCATTTTAATATACAAAAAGGTAAACAAACACTTGTACAAAACAGCAAAGTAAAAGTGTGCCGGAGCGCACGAGAAGCTAATGCTAAACTAGCATCGAGTTTAAAGTGTCCGAAAAGCGCGTGCCGAGCGCCCGGAAGCTAAGACGTGACTTAGCAAGCAAACAAGGACTAGATCAACCAAAAGGTGAATGTTGCATATAGCAAATGAAACATCCAGGACGAACACAGGTAGCAGGCATGTTTAGATACTCAAACAATAATCAAAAACAGGTGTGTGTCAAAAAGTCAGGGCAGGTGGAACAAATGAGGTAACCATGGAGATAAGACTAAACAGGAAGTGCTCAAACTAAGGGATCGGAAGAGTCCAAAAAATAATCAAAACACCAAAAGGGACTCAAAACACAGACTAAAGATATGATCCGGGAACCGGAGGACAACACACCTCTTATTAAAAATGCCTCCTTCCACCTGAACTCTTGACTCAGCAAACCACAGACGCCATCACAGCTCACCTTCAAGCATTCACACACACACCACCAACATTTTGAAGACCAAAGATACAATTATAATAAACAACACAGGAGAAAGTTATGTATAGCTTTAAGTTTTGCATCTCACTGCCCGTAACTGTGGTGCACTCAAGGGCCCTCGACCAGTTTTTGCTGCGGGGTCGTTCTCCCAGGAAGGCAGACAGACTACTCGGGACATGGCCTTCAGGTAAAAACATGATTTAACTTTCACCAAAAGAGGAACAAACAAAAAGGTAAAAACACAACTTAGACCTAACTATGGACAGGAAGCAAAAATGTCTAACTATGAGATGAATCAATAAAAACTTAGTTGGCATGGCATGAAGCATGAAACTACGGCAAGGCATGAAAGAAGTCAGCACAGAGCAAGAAAAGAACACAATGATGCCAGAAGGACTGACTGGAAATGACAAGCTTAAATATTGATGTGGTGATTGAATACAGGTGTGTAACTTCAAATGAATCAGGTGCGTGAGTCGTGAGGACAGGTGAACTGATTGGTAGTCATGGTGACGAAACAGGGGGTGAAAAAACAGGAACTTAAAGAGTCCAAAGGTCAACAGAACATAGCTGAACAAGACTTGATCAATAGACATGACAATAATCATCTAATCATAACAACGATGTATTATTATGATTTATATGATCAATGTTTGTGAATCAAAGTTAAAGTAGCAATGATTGTCTCACACACACCCACACACACACACACACACACACACACACACACACACACACACTAGGTGTGGCAGAAATATTCTCTGCATTTCAACCATCAGTAATTCCTACTTTACACTCTGAAGTCGGGGGGATTTTGACATTTATTTACATTCATATTTAAATGATTAATGATGATTTAAATTCATATTCTGGCCACTTTATATTGAATTTGTTGGCGCACAAAACATAATTTTAAAACAAAATATCGATCCAAACACTTCGGTATCATTTATCTACTGATACTGATATGCTGTGTATCGATAGTATCGACATCTGGATCGATCACCCCTATTTCATGTTGAAGCTATAGCTTTATTTTCATTATAACTATTGTAACTGGAAGTATTCATCCATCCATCCATGTTCTACCGCATATTCCCTTTTGGGGTCGCTGGTGCCCATCTCAGCATGTATTCATTGAGTACAATTGTGGCGGACTTTAAATCCCCAAATGCAATAATAGTGACGTTGTTTGTCATTCCTAACTCAGCACCACCATCTAGTGGATGATAAACAACATTGCATGCAGTTTGATAAGAGTGAGGTGTTTAATGCTGCTGCCATGATCATTATTATCTCATAGATATTATTGTTGTTGTTCAATGTATTATCTGACATGTAGATGATGAAATATTCTTTTAACACTGATCAAATCCCAGTTGACTTCATGCATGATGAAGTATTTGGAGTAAAAGTCTGTCATGTTCCATCTTCAATGAGGATGAATACATGAATGTGTGGACGTGTGGTCTTTCAGGTCAAGCTGCCTTTCCCCGTGGATCAGATCACCAACCTGCCACGCAACGACTTCCAGGTGCTGATCAAGATGCACAAGTTGACCTCGGAGCAGCTGGAGTTCATCCACGACATCCGCCGCCGCAGTAAAAACCGCATCGCTGCCCAACGATGTCGCAAGAGGAAGCTGGACTGCATCCAGAACCTGGAGTGTGAGATCCGCAAGCTGGTATGTTGACACAAATATGTCAAAGTGTACAACAGGAAGACATTTCTTCTAATGGCCTTTTCAAAAGATGCCTCTTAAAGTGTCAAACTGGCAGGTGTTTGATAAAAAGCTAGCAGGTGTCGAGTCACTCAATCTTGGATTCTTAGGCAAGTACTAGCAAATATTTGGCAAAAAGCTGGCATGCTAGCAGTTAGCATACTTCAAGTAACAACAATCTAGACTCATCATGTGAGTGTTGGTAAACAAACTCATCATGTGTGTGTTGGTAAACAAACTCATCATGTGTGTGTTGGTAAACAAACTCATCATGTGTGTGTTGGTAAACAAACTCATCATGTGTGTGTTGGTAAACAAACTCATCATGTGTGTGTTGGTAAACAAACTCATCATGTGTGTGTTGGTAAACAAACTCATCATGTGTGTGTTGGTAAACAAACTCATCATGTGAGTGTTGGTAAACAAACTCATCATGTGTGTTGCTAAACAAACTCATCATGTGTGTGTTGGTAAACAAACTCATCATGTGTGTGTTGGTAAACAAACTCATCATGTGTGTGTTGGTAAACAAACTCATCATGTGTGTGTTGGTAAACAAACTCATCATGTGAGTGTTGGTAAACAAACTCATCATGTGTGTGTTGGTAAACAAACTCATCATGTGTGTGTTGGTAAACAAACTCATCATGTGTGTGTTGGTAAACAAACTCATCATGTGTGTGTTGGTAAACAAACTCATCATGTGTGTGTTGGTAAACAAACTCATCATGTGTGTGTTGGTAAACAAACTCATCATGTGTGTTGGTAAACAAACTCGTGTGTGTTGGTAAACAAACTCATCATGTGTGTGTTGGTAAACAAACTCATCATGTGTGTGTTGGTAAACAAACTCATCATGTGTGTGCTGGTAAACAAACTCATCATGTGTGTGTTGGTAAACAAACTCATCATGTGTGTGTTGGTAAACAAACTCATCATGTGTGTGTTGGTAAACAAACTCATCATGTGTGTGTTGGTAAACAAACTCATGTGTGTGTTGGTAAACAAACTCATGTGTGTGTTGGTAAACAAACTCATGTGTGTGTTGGTAAACAAACTCATCATGTGTGTGTTGGTAAACAAACTCATCATGTGTGTGCTGGTAAACAAACTCATGTGTGTGTTGGTAAACAAACTCATGTGTGTGTTGGTAAACAAACTCATCATGTGTGTGTTGATAAACAAACTCATCATGTGTGTGCTGGTAAACAAACTCATCATGTGTGTGTTGGTAAACAAACTCATCATGTGTGTGTTGGTAAACAGACTCATCATGTGTGTGTTGGTAAACAAACTCATCATGTGTGTGTTGGTAAACAAACTCATCATGTGTGTGTTGGTAAACAGACTCATCATGTGTGTGTTGGTAAACAGACTCATCATGTGTGTGTTGGTAAACAAACTCATCATGTGTGTGTTGGTAAACAAACTCATGTGTGTGTTGGTAAAAAAACTCATCATGTGTGTGTTGGTAAACAAACTCATCATGTGTGTGTTGGTAAACAAACTCATCATGTGTGTGTTGGTAAACAAACTCATCATGTGTGTGTTGGTAAACAAACTCATGTGTGTGTTGGTAAACAAACTCATCATGTGTGTGTTGGTAAACAAACTCATCATGTGTGTGTTGGTAAACAAACTCATCATGTGTGTGTTGGTAAACAAACTCATCATGTGTGTGCTGGTAAACAAACTCATCATGTGTGTGTTGGTAAACAAACTCATCATGTGTGTGTTGGTAAACAAACTCATCATGTGTGTTGGTAAACAAACTCATCATGTGTGTGTTGGTAAACAAACTCATGTGTGTGTGCTGGTAAACAAACTCATCATGTGTGTGTTGGTAAATAAACTCATCATGTGTGTGTTGGTAAACAAACTCATCATGTGTGTGTTGGTAAACAAACTCATCATGTGTGTGTTGGTAAACAAACTCATCATGTGTGTGTTGGTAAACAAACTCATCATGTGTGTGTTGGTAAACAAACTCACCATGTGTGTGTTGGTAAACAAACTCATCATGTGTGTGTTGGTAAACAAACTCATGTGTGTGTTGGTAAACAAACTCATCATGTGTGTTGGTAAACAAACTCATCATGTGTGTGTTGGTAAACAAACTCATCATGTGTGTGTTGGTAAACAAACTCATCATGTGTGTTGGTAAACAAACTCATCATGTGTGCTGGTAAACAAACTCATCATGTGTGTGTTGGTAAACAAACTCATCATGTGTGTGTTGGTAAACAAACTCATCATGTGTGTGTTGGTAAACAAACTCATCATGTGTGTGCTGGTAAACAAACTCATCATGTGTGTGTTGGTAAACAAACTCATCATGTGTGTTGGTAAACAAACTCATCATGTGTGTGTTGGTAAACAAACTCATCATGTGTGTGCTGGTAAACAAACTCATCATGTGTGTGTTGGTAAACAAACTCATCATGTGTGTGTTGGTAAACAAACTCATCATGTGTGTGCTGGTAAACAAACTCATCATGTGTGTGTTGGTAAACAAACTCATCATGTGTGTGTTGGTAAACAAACTCATCATGTGTGTGTTGGTAAACAAACTCATCATGTGTGTGTTGGTAAACAAACTCATCATGTGTGTGTTGGTAAACAAACTCATCATGTGTGTGTTGGTAAACAAACTCATCATGTGTGTGTTGGTAAACAAACTCATCATGTGTGTGTTGGTAAACAAACTCATGATGTGTGTGTTGGTAAACAAACTCATCATGTGTGTGTTGGTAAACAAACTCATCATGTGTGTGTTGGTAAACAAACTCATCATGTGTGTGTTGGTAAACAAAAATGGCACAAAAGTTAACACACCAACTGATAGCATCTTGGAATTAAAAGTAGGAACATTCTTTACTAGAGAAGTGCTCCACAAAAGTGGCAATTTGTGTAAACGGGGAATATTTCACACTTGATGAAATAATAACCTGAAAAAGTGTAATGTTATAAAACAAATATGGGAGATGAGTCTACAAATCTACTGTAAATAATACTGTACATCATCAGTGGATCTTTTGTAAATAATAGTGTACATGTGGGCAGGTGTGTTAATAATTAGGGTGTGTGTACGTGTGGGCAGGTGTGTAAATAATTAGGGTGTGTGAACGTGTTCGCAGGTGTGTAAATAATTAGGATGTGTGGGCAGGTGTGTTAATAATTAGTGTGTGTGTACGTGTGGGCAGGTGTGTAAATAATTAGGGCGTGTGAACCTGTGTAAATAATTAGGATGTGTGTACGTGTGGGCAGGTGTGTAAATAATTAGGATGTATAGGCAGGTAGGTGTGTGAATAATTAGTGTGTGTGTACGTGTGGGCAGGTGTGTAAATAATTAGGGCGTGTGAACCTGTGTAAATAATTAGGGTGTGTGTACGTGTGGGCAGGTGTGTAAATAATTAGGATGTGTGGGCAGGTGTGTGAATAATTAGGGTGTGTGTACATGTGGGCAGGTGTGTAAATAATTAGTGTGTGTGGGCAGGTGTGTAAATAATTAGTGTGTGTGTGGACAGGTGTGTAAATATTTAGGGTATGTGGGCAGGTGTGTAAATAATTAGTGTGTGTGGGCAAGTGTGTAAATAATTAGTGTGTGTGTGTGTATGTGTGGACAGGTGTGTAAATATTTAGGGTATGTGGGCAGGTGTGTAAATAATTAGTGTGTGTGGGCAGGTGTGTAAATAATTAGTGTGTGTG
>NC_084613.1:1815323-1900323 GCF_033978795.1 Nerophis ophidion
AAGAATGGAGGAAAAGTGCTGCCTTTCAAATGATATTTGGCTGTATTGTATGCGAGCCACACCGGAAGTTAGTTGTGTAACTTGACGATTAGAGTCGCACACTCGTCACACGGCAGAGGACATAAAGTCCACTTTATTGTTGGACAGCAAAAGTAGTCATTAACCCGGAATTAGATTGCTGTAGTCATTATGTCGATGTAATTAATGAACCCAGAAATGGAGCGTCGTCCTCTGCTGGAGGATGCTGCATGACGTCACCGGACAGCCAGAAGGAGACTGCGGCGTGAAGACCGGAAGGAAGCAGCCAGCGACGCCGGACGTGCTCGTCATGGCGGCGGCTGAGCAGCAGTCGGAGATGTGGCCGCCATCATCATCATCATCATCAGCATCATCCCCGATGACGTCATCGGGAGGGAGGACGCCTGCTTTGCCCTGCCACACTTGTCTATGACGTCATCGGGAGGACGCCTGCAGGAGCTCCTTCAAGTGCTTCGGCCTCCTGGATGTTTGACACTCTTCTTGTCCTGCGTGGGTTCTGTTCCCGGTTCTGCTGCTCTCATCGCGCACAGCAGAGAGACAACCATGGCCAGTCAACCTGTCATCCTCAACGTGTATGACATGGTGAGACACTCTAGTAGGTTCCTACAGTATACTTACTCTTTGATTTATTTGCACTCACTGCAGTGGGTTCCTACATCACACTCACCCTTTGATTTCCCTGGGCTCATTGTTGTGCGTTCATACACTATACACTTCCTTTTTTAGTGGGTTCCTACATTATACTTTTTTATTTATTTGCACACTCACCCGTCGATTTCCCTGGGCTCATTGTTGTATGTCTGTACAATACACTTCTTTTTTGTATTCCTTGGACTCACTTTAGTAGGTTCCTACCTTATACTTTTGTTATTACTTTGCACTCACTGGGGTAGGTTCCTACATCACACTCACCTTTTGATTTCCCTGGGCTCATTGTTGTATGTTTGTACAATACACTTCTTTTTTGTATTCCTTGGACTCACTTAAGTAGGTTCCAAATTACAATACTTTTTTTTATTTTTTTTTGCACTCACTGGAATAGGTCCCTACATCACATTCACCCTTTGGTTACCGTGCACTCACTGGAGTGGTTTCCTACACAGCACGTCCTTTTTTGCTTTCTTTGCACTCACCAGAGTAGGTTCCTACATCACACTCACCCTTCAATTTTCTTGGCCTCATTATCGTATGTCCATACATTACACTTCCTTTTTTGTATTCCTTGGACTCACTTTAGTAGGTTTCTACATTACACTTCCTTTTTAGCAACTCACTGTAGTAAGTTCCGACAACCCCCTCCCTTCTTTTATTTCTTTGCACTCATTTTAGTAGGTTTCTACAGCATACCTACACTTTTTTTACTTGGGAATACTGTTGTGGGTTCTTATCCTTTGCCTTCCTTGCACTCATTGTAGTAGGTTTCCAGATCACCCCCATTTGCGCTCTATAGGCCACCGTCGGGTGGCGGGCTCTCCCTTAGAGATAGGGTAAGAATCTTTGACATTCGGGAGGAGTTCAAAGTAAAGCCGCTGCTCCTCCACATGGAGAGGAGCCAGGTGAGGTGGTTCGGGCATCTGCCCAGTAGGATATTAAAATTGCCCACTATAATGATATTCTCTGCGTGCGTCACTCGAGAATTTGCTATTAAAGTCGGAATGAGGCTAGATAAGAGCCAGATAGAGAGGTAGCGGTGTGACAAACCTCATAGAAAGCACCTCAAACGACTTATATGTATTACTTAAGTTAGGGCTAAGGTTAAGGTTTTCTTTGGATATTAGTGTGACCCCTCCACCCCTTTTAAGGGGACGGGCAAAATGTACACTCGTATAGTTAGGAGGAGATGCCTCGTTAAGCGGAAACAATTATCTGGTTTTACTGAGACCAACGATTAGATTGTTATCTCTAAAGACCTCATTAACTGATAACATTTTGGGAGACAATGATCTGATGTTTAAAAAGACCATTTTATAGGTAGTGAGCTGCTTTGAGGCATTTTTCTAAATAGTATCTGTAGTAGTACTATTAATAATGTTATATCTATTTTGCACAATGCGCCTTAAATAATTTTGATCACATTTAGGAATTGTTATGACGGGGATCTTGAGATTATTAGCTTGGTGCTGCGATACATTGAATGCGTCATCATTTGCCACCTCAGTAGAATGCATGTTCACCTCTGGCACAGTCACTACAGAAAAAAACGTTATGTAAGTTATGTATTATTCTGGGAGAAATGCTATGTGTGCAGGAATTTTCCAGCCGGGCGCGGGTTAGTTCTAGTTTAACTGACTCCTCATCCGGACTAACAGACTCTGTCATTGCCTCTGACTGGGCTTGCTCTAGTGTAGTTAGTCATGTGTGACTCAACCAGTAATCTATGTTTCTAGATAGAGTGATGGTGCCTTCCTGGTTAGGGTGAAGGCCGTCCCTCATCAGTAGAAAGAGGGCCAATTATCAATAAGTAGGAGTAAAACAATGCTATTATTAATCATAGTATCAATACTTCAAAATATAACATCCAATACTACTAAATCCTTCATGTCCTCCTTATCACGCAGTACTGGATCAACGAATACACTTCCAATCTGGGAATTGGCGTCTTCCACTCAGGCATCCAGGTGTACGGCCAAGGTGAGCACCTTATCAACCTGGAAATACACAACACATTGAAGGGGAAATGCACTTTTTCGGAATTTTGCCCAATAGTTCACAATCATTATTAGAGACAAGATCACACCTCTTTTTTTTTTTTTTTACTTATTAGGGTTTTAAAGATAATAAAAAATATGCTTGAAAGATGAGGTTAAAGGGAGTCACTGCAGTATTCTTCAAAGTCCTCTAAAACTACTTCAAAACCCTCCACCAACGTTTATTCTACACATTATAAGTGTGTACATAATGTAGTAACAGGCACGTTCATAACAATAAGTAATATGTTCAATATTTACCGTATTTTCATCATTTTAATTCATTCCAGGACTGACTGTTTCAGTGCATATATTTTCGTTTACATAGCAACGCACATCAGACTTCCTGCAACAAAGGTGTGTTCCTACTTCAAAGTTGTATTAATGGCAGACTTAGTAATAGACTAGGATGACGGCCATTTTTGGACAAAAGAGGATTCGCGTCCTTGTAGTTTTGAAGCTGAATATACAAACGGGGGATGAACTGCTGCTTACAGAAGCCAGCACGAAGAAAAGGGTGAAACTTTGGAGCAGATGGAAACCAAAAGAGTGGGGGGGAAGCCACTCGAAGCTGCAAAATGGGAAATTTGGAGACAAGTTAGTTCAACATAAATGGCATGCTTACTCCGAATAAACCAGAAAAAATTCCTTGGCTAACTGGACCAAAGAGACAAGTGTCCATGGAGTATACATCATGATACACACAGCACGTCATGTGTGTTAGTACAACTACATAGGCTGGCTGTGTACATATGTGGGCTAATACTTTACAGATACTGTAATATGATTGTTCACCTTTTTCAGTCACTACAGATTGGTGTCCTATTGCAGTGTTGTGCATTACAGACTCAAACGCGGTTTGTGCAGACATAGAAGCTAGCTTATTTCTTGCCGTCGTTAGCTTTTACGGCTAACACCGAAGCACGCCGATGTGTTACTAGGATAGAAATAGAGTTCCTCAGTGTTAGCTTTCACAATAACAATGTTGTTACAGTTTGGTTATTTTACAGGTTATGACCCATAAATAAAGTATTGTTGACCATTTTTGAATACATTTTTAAAGTGATTTAGTGCTATAAGTGATTGCTCCAATTAGCTGCATTGCTAGCCAACAAGAACGAGACCATTTTCACAAACCTCTTGTCTTCTTGTCTCTCATAATGATTGTAAACGATTCCCCAAAAAAGTGGCGTTCCCTTTTAACTTCAACTTGAACTTCATGAATCCTAACAGTTAAGAAGAATAAGACACTTTTTACTTCACATGAGGTAGTTAGTGTGTTTGGGTACATTTCAGGTAGCGACAGGTAAGAAAAGTTGATTTTGCACGATAAGGCCCCTTTAACCTTTTGAAAATAAAACTTCAAACATTTTTTGTGTGTGTTTAAGTCACATTGAACAAACAATACTGTAATAATAATCAGCGTTACAGGGACTGTTCCAACTGTTCATCCTCAGCACACAACACAGTCGTTTAATTAGAAATGTTGAAGTCATGTCAACTTTGCAAACGTTCTTTCTTGTAGAGTTTGCATACGGCGGCCATCCTTACCCTTTCAGCGGAATCTTTCACATCAATCCAGGAAACGCCGCCGAGCTCGGAGACACCTTCAGATTCAAGTGAGCTCACGTTAGCATTAAAGGATGGATGGATGGATGGATGGATGATCGATGATGACGGGATGGAAAGATTATCGATTGGTAGAGGTATGGATGGATGATTGATTGGTGGATGGATAGATAGAAGGATGAATGATTGATGGGTGGATAGATGGATGAATTGGTGAGTGGGTAGATGAATGGATGATTGATTGGTGGATGGATGGATGATGGATATAGATTGGTAGGTGGGTCGATGGATGAATTGTTGGATGGATAGATGAATGAATTGGTGGGTTGGTCCATGGATGGATGAATAAATGGATTGGTGAATTGGTGTGGGGATGGATGAATGATCAATTGGTGGAATGTTGGATGTTCTATTAACAGATATATTGGTGGACAGATGAATACATTGGTAAGTGGGTCCATGGATGGATGTATCGGTGTGTGGATGGATGAATGATCGATTAGTGGAATGATGGATGTTCTATTAATAAATATATTGGTGGATAGATGAATACATTGGTGGGGGAGTCCATGGCGGATAAATGGATTGGTGGCTGGATGAATGGATTGGTGGGTGGGTCAATAGATGGATGGATGGATGGATGGATGGATGAATGAATGGATTGGTGGGTGGGTTGATAGATAGATGGATGGATGAATGGATTGGTGGGTGGGTTGATAGATACATGGATGGATGTATGGATTGGTGGGTGGGTCGATAGATAGATGGATGGATGAATGGATTGGTGGGTGGGTCGATGGATGGATGGATGGATGAATGGATTGGTGGGTGGGTCGATAGATAGATGGATGGATGAATGGATTGGTGGGTGGGTTGATAGATACATGGATGGATGTATGGATTGGTGGGTGGGTCGATAGATAGATGGATGGATGAATGGATTGGTGGGTGGGTCGATGGATGGATGGATGGATGAATGAATGGATTGGTGGGTGGGTTGATAGATACATGGATGGATGTATGGATTGGTGGGTGGGTCGATAGATAGATGGATGGATGAATGGATTGGTGGGTGGGTTGATAGATACATGGATGGATGTATGGATTGGTGGGTGGGTCGATAGATAGATGATGGATGAATGGATTGGTGGGTGGGTCGATAGATAGATGGATGGATGAATGGATTGGTGGGTGGGTCGATAGATAGATGGATGGATGAATGGATTGGTGGGTGGGTCGATGGATGGATGGATGGATGAATGAATGGATTGGTGGGTGGGTTGATAGATACATGGATGGATGGATGGATGAATGAATGGATTGGTGGGTGGGTTGATAAATACATGGATGGATGGATGGATGAATGAATGGATTGGATAAATGATTGATTGATCTGTTGGTGGACGGATCCAAGGCTGGATTGGTGGATTGATGGATGGTTGGGTTGTAAGGTTGATTGATTGATTAATTGGTTGATTGATTGATGGGAAACAGGGAAGCCATAGTTTTGGGCACCACTGACTTCACGGAGGAGGACGTGGAGAAGATCATGGAGGAGCTTGGCAAGGAGTTCAAGGGCAACTCGTACCATCTCATGCACAAGAACTGCAACCATTTCTCCTCTTCGCTGTCCGAGGTTTGTCAAAGAAAACAACAAAATCCTGCAAAAGTTGAAAGGTAGTAGAAGAGGGTAGCACAAAGTATTCATCTGTGTCTTGTGGGCAGCTGCTGTGCGGGCGTGAGATCCCTCGCTGGGTCAACAGGCTGGCCTACCTGAGCTCCTGCATCCCCTTCCTGCAGAGCTGCCTGCCCCAGGAATGGTTGACCCCGGCCGCCCTGCAGACTCACATCAGCATGGGCCTCCACAGGGACCAACGCCGCCGGTCCAGCGACCACGACTGCGACCGCCTGTCGCCGTCCGGCGCCGCCTCGGGTTCCTCCCACGGCTGTCGCCACACCAGGGTGTGAGCGTGGACCCGCCCGCCGGGGAGCGGGACCTCCCGCCCGGAGCTAGTCGGCAAGACCACATGACCTCGCTGTCAGGAGGCCGCCACAGTGCGGTCGGACACGGTCAGGAAGAGTCGGCCAACAGCGACACTTGCAGTGTGTCGTACTTCCTGTCGGGGACCATTTTTGACAAGCTGCTAAATTAGCAACTTCTTTCTTAGCCTTTTTGCAAGGAGCTGAGCCTCCCAAGGACGCTTCATTTGAACACAACTCAGTGGGATGAGCAGTAGAAAATGGATGGAAGGTTCAAAGGACCCAGTCCCCCTCCCATATGCACTTCCTTCCTTCTAGAATGTTCCTGCCTGCGTCACATGTTCCTTTGCTCGGTGGCACCGTGCCAGCCTGAGTGGGCGAGGCCAGGTCTTTAACATTCATTCACAATTCCTACACACAGAAATTCAAAGTGCTTTACAGAAAGTTCAAAGAAGGCAAAAATAAAAATGTCAATTAGTATTTTAAGTTCCAATCAGATGTGACATATTTTCACAAGTTCCTTTATTATGTGAAATATTTATTTCATTTGTTTACAAAATATATAAAACATTTTATTTCAGATTTATTTTAAAGTATTTGTAGTCCTGTATTTATTAGGATTTTTATTTATTTATTAGTAATATAGTTTTTTGGACATGGGGGTGCTAAAAACAAACTAGCTACACAAAAACTAGCTGTACTAACTATACAAAAATTTTTTTTATTGAAAAATGGATTGGCAAACTAAAGAAACAAGTTCTATGCATCTTTAGCAACAATAATGGTTCTCTAACTAAAGTTGATAATACTTAATATTGTTTTAATCGTGATTGTACTTGTTATATATGTATATGTACATTATGTATGTATAGATTTATATATGTATATATGTATACATATATATATATATATACATGAATATGTATGGATTTGTGTATATTTTTACATATACACGTATTATACATTTGTATATATATATATATATATATATATATATATATATATATATATATATATTACATGTATATGCACGTAGACGCCTCCACCAAATTTCTCAATGTAACTATATGAATATATTTACACAATTATATTTATATTATAAAAAGCGCTGTATGAATATATTTACACAATTATATTTATATTATAAAAAGCGTTATCTGAATATATTTATTATTGTAATGGACGTGGCAGATCTGCCAAACTCCATAAAGCGTCTTTATTAAATGTTTGTTTGGTCTTACCTGTGAAAGGTAACCCAGCAAGATCTGTTGTGGCCTGGTTTGCACTTGCTACGGTACGTGCCATGCAGCACATGAGCAAGGCATCTTCTCCATTCCTTCATGCCACTCCCCAAATGGCGGCCAGCCAGGATTCAGCGCCCAATGTGGCGTCCACGTAGAAGTACGTGTTTGGCGTTAATGCTGACTGACATCACAACCGATCACTTTTGCAGCTGTTATGATTGTCAGAGAGGCTGACCAATGCTTGCACTTCCTCTTCCTTTCCAAACTAAATCCACTTCTAAACGGTTCCAGACTGCCAGTGGAAACACAGTTCTTTCTTTTAAAGTGTTCTTTAAACACAATGGGTTTTTTGTTAATGCTAAGTTAACTGTTTTTGCTTTGTTTGTAGACTTAATTGTTTTTGTCAACATTAGCATGCAAGTTTTTTTTTAGCTTTTACTTTTGAGTCGTATAACTTATGCTGTTTACATGCTAGCCTGCTAACATTAGCATGCTGACTTTTTTCGGCTAATTTTGTAACCATTTACCCTAACTTTGTATGGGAAAAATTAGCTAGGGTCATGTAACTTTTTCCGTGACACGTGCTAACTGTTAACATGCAAACTTTTTTGTTGTTGATTTTGCAAGCGTTTACGTTCGTGTCATATGACTTGGTACTTGACATATGCTAACTGTTACCATGCTAGCATACTAATATTTGCATGCTAACTTTTTTTTAGCCAACTTTGCCAACATACACCTCCAGAGTCATATAACTTTGTACTGAAAACATTAGCTTGGGTCATGTAACTTTTTCCATGACACGTGCTAACTGTTAACATGCTAACTTTTTTGGGGTTAATTTTGCAAGCGTTTACCCCAGTGTCATATGACTTGGTACCTGACATATGCTAACAATTCTAGCATACTAATATTGGCGTGCTAACTTTTTTTTTTTTTTTGCCAATTTCGTGTTATGATCCGCTGCCCGGATCATATTATGTTTTGGTTTTGATTCTTTTGTATTGTGCTCTGTTAGTGTTTGACTTCCTTAGTTCCTGGTTAGTTCTGTCTCCATAATTTCTTATTTGTTTCACCTGCCACTTCTTTCCGGACGCACACCTGTTTTTGTAATTACTGACCTGATTTAAGCCGGCCTTCTTTGTTCACTCGTTCTCGCTTCCTAGTTTGTGTTACATGCAGTTTGTGTTTCACACAACGGTGACGACTTTGGTAACCATTTCTGTACTTGCTGGCTTCCGCGCTATGCCTTGGTTTCTCTAGCTTCCATGCTAAGCCCTTATGGTTTTCTCTAGCTCCCATGCTAGTTCTCTTGGTTTTGCCTTTTGTGCCTCATGCAAGTTTTTCTTTCTTAGTCTGTTTTATAAGTTTAAATAAATCAGTATTTCTTACCTTTGCGCTGTGTCCTAGCCCGACTGCATTCTGAGAGAACACACCCGCATCACGATGCCAGCCAATCCTTACATTTAGCCAGGATACACCTCAGAGTTATATAACTTTGTACAAGACATGTCAACTGTTAGCATGCTAGCATTCTAATTTTAGCATGCTAGCCTTTTCAGCTCATTTTGAATGTCATATACCTGGTACTTATCATGTCATATACCTGGTACTTATCATGTCATATACCTGGTACTTATCATGTCATATACCTGGTACTTATCATGTCATATACCTGGCACTTATCATGTCATATACCTGGTACTTATCATGTCATATACCTGGTACTTATCATGTCATATACCTGGTACTTATCATGTCATATACCTGGTACTTATCATGTCATATACCTGGCACTTATCATGTCATATACCTGGTAATTATCATGTCATATACCTGGTACTTATCATCTCATATACCTGGCACTTATCATGCCATATACCTGGCACTTATCATGTCATATACCTGGTAATTATCATCTCATATACCTGGTACTTATCATGCCATATACCTGGTACTTATCATGTCATATACCTGGTACTTATCATGTCATATACCTGATACTTATCATGTCATATACCTGGTACTTATCATGTCATATACCTGGTACTTATCATGTCATATACCTGGTACTTATCATGTCATATACCTGGTACTTATCATGTCATATACCTGGTACTTATCATGTCATATACCTGGTACTTATCATGTCATATACCTGGTACTTATCATGTCATATACCTGGTACTTATCATGTCATATACCTGGGACTTATCATGTCATATACCTAGTACCTATCATGTCATATACCTGGCACTTATCATGTCATATACCTGGTACTTATCGCATTCTAAGTGTCGGCATGCTAATGTTAGCATTTTAGCTCGACAAATACAGCATTCACACACAATTGCTTGTTGTAGTTTCTTTTAAAGTGTTCTTTGGCTGCAATATTTGTGTTTTTATGCAAAGCTTACTGGTTTTGCTTTATTTTGTGTGGACTGAAGTGTTTTTTAAACAAGTTTACAGGTGCAAATCAGCATTTCAAGATGTTAATTGTGTTTAAATGTGTGCATGCTTTTTCACGTGTTGGTTAAACTTCCCACTGTCAACAGTGTGAAGTTTAACCAACACGTGAAAAATGAACAAGTCTTGTTCATTCATCACCTCTTCTCTGGGGTCTTCAAGGGCTCTTTCTCAGGAAGGAACTTCTCAGTTGTGACAATGTTGCACTCTGCCAAAACACATGGACTTGTCGTGTACTTTTACTTATTTATTATTGAATATATTTTATTAAGTTACAGATTGTACACTATGCCCAAAAGTCTGTACATACAGTATGCCACTTTCTACAAAGTATACCAAGACAAGTATTGTCATCTTGTATTTCCCTTAAGTGACTGTTGTATTAGTTCTACTGGAATAAAGAGACATGTACGAATGGAATATTCTTGAAAAAAGGGGTACATTTGAGCAATTTAGGGTGACCTTTTGTAAATATTTTTTCCCAAAAGAACTTTTAATATCCGCATGGTGGTTAATGTTTGGCTTTATTACAAAAGGTTTTTTTGGACACACTCAAATTATGCTGACAATTTCAGTGATAAAAATGTGTATGTTTAATAAATCAGTTTGTTAAAACTGAAAAAAAATGGTTTAAAAATTACGTGCGGGAATATGTGTTGCTTCAAGACTCAATGACGGTGAATTAAAACTGAAGCAATCGATCCAGCATTTCTGCTCCGATTTTTAGGGACTGAATGTCCCTTTGGGACAGAGGACCCTATTGTATTTCTAAGGTTTTATTATTATTATAGCGCCGCCTCTTTGAGCTGTGATTTGACCCCCTTAACATGCTTCAAAACTCACCAAATTTTACTGGCGAAAATTGCCATATAATAAAAAAAAAACAAAAAAACTCAAAAATGCGCTCTAGCGCCTTCTAGGCAAAAACACTGACAAAACTGCTTGTAACGTCCGTTAAGAATCTCGTAGAGACATGAAACAAAAACCTCTATGTAGGTCTGACTTAGACCTACATTTCATAAACTTACATCCTTCAGCAAAAATCAACAGGAGGTTGACAAAAAAAAACCTTCAAAACAAAAGTTTCCTAAAAAATGTCATTTTTGCCTCTTTGAGCTGTAATTTGACCCCCTTAAAATGCTTCAAAACTCACCAAACTGTAAACACACATCAGGACTGGTGAAAATTGCGATTTAATAAATAAACCAAACCCCAAAACTCTAAATTGCGCTCTAGCGCCCCCTAGGAATAAAACACTGACAAAACTGCTCTTGGGAAGAAAACACAGACAAAACTGCTTGCAACTTCCAGTAGGAGTGATGTAGAGACATGAAACAAAAACTTCTATGTAGGTCTCACTTAGACCTATATTTCATTAATTGACATCCTTCAGCAAAAATCAACAGGAAGTTGGCAATTACCCCTTCAAACCAAAAGTTTTGTAAAAACCTGTCACCTTCTTTCCAACATTATCTCCTCTGACCACGTTTGTTATGTCGGCTTCAAACTCGCATATGAAAGAGATTGAACCCTTCTGATTAAAAGCTGCGCAAAGAGTATTTCTAACTGCTCCGGCTTTGATTTTACGAGCCTTAAAAGAACTGCTGCGCTGATACCGTCTCAAGATGGCCGCTTAAAAGCAGGAAGCACCAGCGTGACCACACAATGCAGAGAAGGTAGGTAATGTGCGGGTAAAGATATGTTGACTGGGTGAAAGAAGGAGGCACCAGTTTGACTCCAGGATACAGAGAAGGTAGGTAATGTGCAGGTAAAGATATGTTGTCTGGGTAATGGCAGGGAGCACCAGCGTGTATGGGTGACAGAAAGAAGCACCAGTGTGACCCCAAGATGCAGGGAAGGTAGGTAATGTGCAGGTAAAGATATGTTGAATGGGTGAAAGAAGGAGGCACCAGTTTGACTCCAGGATACAGAGAAGGTAGGTAATGTGCAGGTAAAGATATGTTGAATGGGTGAAAGAAGGAGGCACCAGTTTGACTCCAGGATACAGAGAAGGTAGGTAATGTGCAGGTGAAGATATGTTGTCTGGGTGATGGCAGGAAGCACCAGCGTGTATGGGTGGAAGAAAGAAGCACCAGTGTGACTTCAGGATAGAGAGAAGGTAGGTAAAGTGCAGGTAAAGATATGTTGTCTGGGTGACGGCAAGAAGCACCTGCATGTATGGGTGGAAGAAAGAAGCACCAGTGTGACACCAGGATGCAGAGAAGGTAGGTAATGTGCAGGTAAATATATGTTGAATGGGTAAAGGCAGGAAACAGCAGCAAAAGTCGGTCCCATCCATCGCTGCTTGCAGCTTTCATTTTACACTGAATTTTTGTACACACATTTTTTTTGCGATTAAATTTTACAAACTTGAATTTTTACACACTGAATTCTTAACTACACAGTTTCTTCACCAATATTTATTCAAGGACATCGTCAGCATCATTTGATTAAAAAAACATTGTATTTACTGTTTACTTAGTAGGCTGCTGCCAGCAATGTTAGAGGCGTTGCCAAACTCTACTAACTCGTTTGAAAGTTTCGTTACATTCCTAATTTTCTTTTCAATAAATCACTTTTAAAATAAAAACAACACACTTATGCTACATTGTAAATAAACTGTAATCATTAAATTATTCAATTGTTCGGGTAGCAAGGTTGTTGAACTGTTTATAAAAAAAAGAAGTACCTCGGCATGATCAAGGGACGACATTCCACCTGGCAACCCACCACTAACTCTCCTCCCCTGTCTGTACTTCAGCCTCCCGGCCGCCATTTTGCAGGAGTCGAGCAGCAAGAAGTTGTTGAAGACCCGCGACCTCACAACATTTGTATCAAACACTGAGGTGAGTATCTGGATGATGTATGTCCACTACCTACATCAATTATGCAAACGTCAACTTTTTAATTCGCATTTCGACTCAAGTCGTGTATTCTTGTTTAGCATGTAGCCGCTGCTAGCTTAGCGCGCCAAGGCCTCGTGGCCAGAAAGGCGCGACGACGACAAAAGTTATTTTATTTTATTTTCTGCACTTTCAGGCCAGCTGTGGTTTCTTCAACTTTAATCGCACAGTACGTCCGCGTCTGTGCTTGCTTGGATAATATCCCAATAAGGCATTTATGTGTGAAATGGTCGCCATGGCGCCGGAGTGAAGGATGAAGGAGCTAACTAGGCCGCACTCTAACATTAATGCTCACTTTAACAACAATTCAATTAGTGAATTCGTTAAATACTTAACGTGTAGTTTAGTTTTTGCTTATAAATGTTCTCGATGAGTTGTATTTTGAATTGTGATTACGGGTGATGGCGTCTTTGTATACTACTACCCCATTGCTAAATGTCCGTTTTATAAATGTATAATAAGAGTCTAAATTTGATTATTGAGCTGAGTAGTGGCAAGTAGAAAAGTGGTGTAAAACATTAACTGTTAAACCGGTTTAGCCAGCTAGTTTATAGGCTCCGTTTATACTGGACACCAAACCGTATTTTTGGCTCTGAGGCCATAAGGTGAACCAGGAAAAAGTGGCTAGAAAGTGATTTTAGTTCCCACGTCTGGACACTACTCTATTTTTATAAATTTTTGCACAGACAATGCCATTGTGGACATTAGGTTAAAAGTTCTCCGCAAAATATCCTGGCGGTTTGTTTTTAGAGCCACAAATGTATAAAACTGGAATTACAAAAAAGTGAAAATCTAATGAAGCTGTTTTTTCCTGTAAATGTTTTACATTCATTCTGGAAACATAATCTCTCTCACATATTGACATTAGTACTTATACGTAACATTTGAGACAAGTATTTTAGTATTGGTATACTTTAATTTGACTTTAAACCATGGAACATACAAAAAAATTAAACGCTTTAAAATAAGTGAATAGCAACCTGTACAATTGAACACACACGTTATACATTTTGTTAAACAAGAATGTTTTATACATTAAACATGTCAGTAGATACTGTTATAAGAGAAAGTAAAAAATAACGAACACTTTGGCCAAAAATGGCTGACATCAATAAAAAATGGAAATTCAACAAAACTGCATTACAGTTTAGAATCTGTACACAATATGGTATTGTTTTATTGTAATAGCAAAACAATGTGTTGCTATCACAGCAGGTCTTGAGTATTCAAAAAAATTTTTTTTATTATTTTGTCTTAACTTTGCATATGTTAAAGCCATATCTCAAGAATTGATAGATTTTCCTCAAATTTGGCACACTCAAACTATGATTATTATAATTTTTTAAGGTCAAGTGCACTGTAACCTAGCATTCTATTTTTAAAGGCCTACTGAAATGAAATGTTCTTATTTAAACGGGGATAGCAGGTCCATTCTGTGTGTCATACTTGATAATTTCGCGATATTGCCATAATTTTGCTGAAAGGGTTAAGTAGAGGACATCGACGATAAAGTTGGCAACTTTTGGTGCTAACAGAAAAGCCTTGCCTGTGCTGGAAGTAGCAGACGATGTGTGCGTGACGTCACTGGTTGTGCAGCTATCCTCACATTGTTTACAATCATATCCACCAGCAGCTAGAGCAATTCGGACAGAGGAAGCGACAATTTCCCCATTAGTTTGAGCGAGGATGAAAGATTTGTGGATGAGGATAGTGAGAGCAATTCAGATGTTATTAGACACATATACTAGGATAATCCTGGAAAGTCCCTTATCTGCCTATTGTGTTACTAGTGTTTTAGTGAGATTATATAATACCTGAAAGTAGGAGGGGTGTGACCTCGGCTGTGGTACTGCCAGTGTCTCCACTGGGAGAGGTAATAGTCCGCAGCTGCAGGAGAACGCAAGCTCCGCTCATAACTACGTTAAGAGCCGACTTATTACCACAATTTTCTCCCTGAAACCTGCCGGTTGATGTGGTCGGGATCCATGTTCACTTGACCGCTCTGTTCCATAGTAAAGCTTCACCTTCTAGAATTTTAAACACGGAAACACCGGCTGTGTTTGTGTTGCTAAAGGCTAAAAGTTTCCCACCTACATCTTTCTACTTTGACTTCTGCATTATTAATTGAACAAATTGTAAAAGATCCAGCCACACAGATGTCCAGAATACTGTGTAATTATGCGATTAAAGCAGACTAGCGGGCTGGAAAATAATGTCCGCTACAACCCGAGACGTCAAACGCACGCGTCATCATACCGCAATGTTTTCAACAGGACACTTTGAGGGAAATTTAAAATTGACTGCGTGGTCAGTAGTAGTGGGTTTCAGTATAAATGTATAATAAGAGTCTAAATTTGATTATTGAGCTGAAATATTTTAGATTGCTGAGTAGTGGCAAGTAGAAAAGTGCTGTAAAACATGAACTGTTAAACCGGTTTAGCCAGCTTATTTATAGGCCCCTCTTACACTGAACACCAACCCGTATTTTTTGCTCTCTAGTGATGCAGATTTGGACATTTTATTTTCAATCTAAACGCTCCAAAGTGCTTCAAACTTGATAATTACGCATTAAAATGGGACCACATCAGGAGGTAGGTCAAATTTGTTTGGAATTTGATCTTTTCTAATGTATTTGCAGATTACATGGCCAAGCGACCGGTTTGCTACTTTTACATCAGCTTTGGTCCAGCTATATCACTGTTAAACCGGTTTGGCCACATAATTGATAGGCTCCGTTTACACTGGACACCAAACCGTATTGTTTGCTCTCTAGTGATCAATCAATCAATCAATGTTTATTTATATAGCCCTAAATCACAAGTGCCTCAAAGGGCTGCACAAACCACAACGACATCCTCGGTAGGGCCCACATAAGGGCAAGGAAAAACTCACCCCAGGGGGACGTCGACAATGATGACTATGAGAAACCTTGGAGAGGACCATATATGTGGGCAACCGGTGAATTAAAATGTAAGAAATTGTACCAGAAGGTGCATTACTTTTGAAGTCGACCAATAATTAATAATTTGCCCTGGCAAATATAAACAAAACAAAACACAGGCAGTAAAGAATAATCGTTAAACATTTATTAAAAAAAAATCAGCGTTCAAGGGATGCACAGACTTCCAGAATTTCGGATTTTCTTAATTCATATCTTGTTTAAAAAATATGTCAATATATCGTACAAACTCTATATATCGCCCAGCCCTGGGTGTAACGATTCGATTCAGAATCAATTCTCGATTCGAAATCATTGCTTTTTTAATAACATTGGGTGTCAGTTGTATGATTAACTACATCCCCCCCATAAAATAAACAGCTATGTTGAATTTCTGTATAAATTAAAATGAAACTGGTTTTGTTTATTAAAATTCTAACCAAATGCCTAGTAGAATTAAATGCAAATAAGGCAACAAGAAGTATGCCACATTCTCTTTTGTGAGGTAAATCTGTACAGCATATATGGCCCTCTACATCAACAATATGATTTGCCTGAATGGCTGGACAGACAAGATTAAAAAAATAAAATATATATAAATAAATAGAATTTCAAGCTCTTATCTCCTTTAACAGCTATAAAAAAGATAAAAACATAAATTTGTATTTCAGTAAAAAAACACTAAGGCGTGGCGGCATTCATTTTGCAAAGTAGTAGTAGCAGCTACGGAATGCGCGCATCTTAGTTTGTTTTCACTTTATCAAACTGCGCATGCAATTGATGTCAAAGTCACATTTGACTTGTAAACTAAACAGTCAGGTGGGAAAATAATCCGATTTGGTCTGATATGTTTTGTAGTGTCTAGTCATTGTAAATTTTTGTGTGTGGCTAATTTTGTGGCATCTTGTTTAACAGACAATGAGTGGAAATCGGGTCTTCATCGGCCGTTTGAGCCCCCACGCCAGAGAAAGAGATGTGGAGAAGTTTTTTAAGGGCTTTGGACGGATCCGTGAAATCAACTTGAAAAACGGATTTGGCTTTGTGGTCAGTGTGACATCCCTCTTTGCGCTTATTAAAGACTTACTCTCCAGCTTAAAATTTCTTTTTTTTTTTTTTTTCTTCAGGAGTTTGATGACCACCGAGATGCAGATGACGCTGTGTACGAGTTAAATGGCAAAGAATTGTGCAGTGAGAGGTGCGCTCTTAAAAAGTTCCAAAGTCCACGTTTAGTTTTATCTGCCCGTTTAATGTGGACTCTCTCCCTCTCCATGGTGCAGGGTTACCATCGAGCACGCACGCTCCAGGAGAGGAAGGGGAGGAGGAGGAGGAGGTGGCGGAGGCGGAGGAGGTGGTGGTGGGGGAGGTGGCGGCGGCGGAGGAATGGGCCGCTTTAGTGGCTATCGTCAATCTCGTAGCAGTGGTTCAAGGTACGAGATGGTAGCAAACTAATGCTAGTCCTACCATAGGTTTATCCTAGCTTTTATCAGTCACGCTTTTCCGATCATTTTGACTTGATGCGTTAATATTAACCGTCGGAACCTTTACCGCATTTATCATTAATACCAATAAGTGCAGGTAGTACAAACGCCCGCAGCTGCTGCAAACAGCCTGTAACATGCATATGGCTGGTAAAGTTACCTGCCCAGTTTAAATGTATCGTTTTGTCAATAGACTTGTTGCATGTTAGCCAAGCCTAATTTCTGTGTCTTGTCAGGTCTGTGATGCCATTTTGCTTTTTTTTATTTATTTTCTTTTATTATTTTTTCTATGTAGGTATGGGCCCCCAGTGCGCACGGACCACAGATTGATTGTGGAGAACCTTTCTTCACGCATCAGCTGGCAGGTAAGACAAGTCAGCCTTTGTAACACAACATTGTTAAGTTGATCTCATAAACTGTATAAGTAGTTTTAAAAGTATTGATCATGTATTAATGGCCCATGTCATTATGGGTCTTTTGAGCTAATTGGCCAAAAATCCACACTTCTCCTAGAGAGAGCAGCTAATTGCTGCCAGTGGATAATTAACTTAATTAAAGCACTTTGTATGCTTTTGTCAAGAGGTGAATGCACACCCTCCACGGAGGGGTCACAAGTGTGCACCACCCTCTATTGGTTGTTTTCTGAATAGTGTCCATTTGGTGCCTCTCCTTACACGCAGTTGCCGCCGGTCTAAAGTCTTGGCTGGGCCCTGGTAGCGGGCGAAAGTGGTCTAGCGCAGGATACGGTAGCCTTAGGAGGTCCGTAGCCGGTCTGGAGGTTCTGTGGGCTGGCATCCCCGACTGCTGTAACGCCCTCTCAAATCTGGCGGGCCGCCGCCCTCTTTGGGTCTTTTTCTTTGGCTGACGGAGCTGGGGCGGGGTGTTGAGTTGGGCGAACACCCCTCCTCCGACTTGCTCTCTGGTGGTCCCTTACTTGTGGAGGCCGGATGCCGGGTCGTTTCTCAAAGGCTTAACACTGCATTGGTTCCCATTTGCTATTTGGACACGTGACGCTATGCTAATGTCTTCCTGGTAATGGACACAGGTAAGTAGCAATTACACCTCATGTGTTTTCTAGCGGGTGGGCTGGTTAAAGGGGTGCACAGTATTGAACACTTAGCTCTTATCATATAATTGGGATGTAACGGTATCAACATTTTACAGTACAATATCACTTATTGTGGTGTATGTATACATTTAAAAAAAAAAAATACTTAAGTAAATTATGTAAAAAGATGTGGCATGAATATTTAGGCTAAACATTTACTGTGATTGAATACAAACATAATGCTTAAATCTTCTCATCATATTTATTCTACAAACACATTAAATGCAAAGAATAGTGCAGGAACGTCTAATGTTTCAAGAAAATATATTTAAAAAAGGGAAAAAAAAGTTTAATGCCTTTTTAAGCAGTGCTTCCCAGTTATTTTTTTTAGCCCAGAGTTTACCCTGCCTTCTGCCCGAGTGCAGGCTTCAGGCCAATGCTAAAGTTCCAGAAAAAAAACTTAACTCATCAAGTTTTTGTTGTCATACCGTCACGTATCACGGCAATATTGTGAAGTACCGTTACATCCCTTTTTATATAAATATGAATACATTCCAATGCACACTACAGTTTAGGCTTGCCACTCAGGGCCTCTTAGGGTCCCTTTTGCTAGTCAAGTCTCAGCCTCGGTCAGAGGACATAACAAAGCTAGATTTTCCTACATTCACACCCACACGATATAGCCCAGGAAGTCATGTCTCTTTTCCACTGCAAAGTATCATCTCCGCTCTCATTGCCTCACTTCCAAACAGAAGTGAGCTAACTTGACTTGCTAACTGGCAGCAGTAAAAAGACTTTTCATCCAAGAGAAGACTGGGGGCCAAGAAGGTACCATGCAGTGGAAAAGGTTTTTATTAGGAACATATTTTCACTCTATTTAGTTTGCAACCATTTTAGCAATTCATTAGTTTCCACCACACTAGTAAGCTTGTGTGCACTGCTTTGTTTGCTGTCTGTTCATTTCTCTACTTACAGGTGTGACCCCAAAAAAAGGTTCAGACACCTGAGCGCTGTGCCGGTCTGCAAGTCTTCTAACTAATGTTCTCACGTCACGCAGGACCTCAAAGACCTGATGAGGAAAGCTGGCGAGGTTACCTTTGTTGACGCTCACAGGCCCACCAAAAACGAAGGGTGAGTCCTGGTCCAAGTTGGCCTTTACTTGTTTTTTTCCCCTCCCTAATCTAATGCCTTGTGATTCTGAACGCAGGGTTGTTGAGTTTGCATCCCGAAGCGATATGAAGAACGCCATCTCCAAGCTGGACGGCACCGAGCTCAATGGGCGAAAGATTAAGATCTTTGAGGACAGCAGAGGGTGAGTTAGATCAAGTTCAATTAAGGCTGCAGCAGTTTACAGATTCATGGGATTAAGGAAAAAGCTTCCATTTATATCATGTTGCTTCAATTAATCGTTTGATGAATAAGATGGATCAAATCTGGACCGCATAAAAGAAGGTGAAAAAAAGGATAAAAATGTGAGTTAAGTAAAAGGTTAAAGGTCAAAGAAGGTGAATCGAAAGTACTCTTTAAAAGGTAAAGGCAGGTAAGCAGAAGTTGTAGGAGGTAAAGAAAATGTAAATAGTAGGTAATAGAAGGTGAAGAAAAAGTAAATGGAAGGTGAAAAATGTACTAGGTGAATAGATGCTAAAGAAAGCTAATGTAGGGTAAATAGAAGGTTAGGAAGTCTATAGCAACCAGAAAAACTTTAACGATTTCCATCTGAAATAAGCATTGAGACTAGTGTTTTATCCAAATACTGGATTGATTAAACTAACCAATGACTGTATTTAAAATAATGGCTAGCTGCTGCTGCCCTAATCATGTTCATGTTGTGGTCTTGACGCTGCAATTACAGACGTCTCCTAACTCTTGTGTGGGACTTTCTAACGATCCTGGCCATCTTTCTCCAACAGCCGCAGCAGGAGCAGGTCTCGCTCCCGCTCACGCTCCCGCAGCTACTCCCGCAGCCGCTCCAGGGGCCGGAGCCGCTCCAGGAGCCGCAGCCGCTCCCGGACACCCAGTCGCACCCCGGAAAAGAAAGCGCTGAGCGGTGGCAAAGCCAGCGATAGGTCTCCCTCCCGTTCCAAGTCCCGCTCCAAATCTAGGTCCAAGTCCCGCTCGCGATCCCGGTCTCGCTCACGCACGCCACCCCCTGCGCAAAACAACCAGTCCCGCTCGCGATCCCGATCCCGATCCCGATCCCGCTCCCGCTCGCCCTCAGCTGAGAGCAAACACTGAAGATGGAATGTTTCCTCATCTGAGCCGCCGTGCATTTGTTGTTGAACTCCATCCTTGAGCTTCTTGGCGCACGCCTTCTTTTAATCTTTTTTTATTTTTATTCCCCCCCCCTCCCAAGTCTTAGTTTGTACCTTCCCCTGCAGGAAAGTCCTGTTTTTTGTGTTCCATGATGTCTTGTGTCCTTTCTTTTTGATTACAAGTCCATTATTTTGGTGTCCGAGTGGATCTGCCATAGCGTACTTTGACCCGCTTGGTTCCAGGTTGACTAAGCTGTGGTTGTATCTGTGTTGGCGCCGCCCAGCTGATCAGGGAGCGCACATCGTGTTGCCTTCACTGCCCTCTCCCACCACGTAAGAACAAGATTTGTTAGACTGTGATGTTTTGGTTCATTTCAGCAGTCGATTGTCAACAAAACACTCGCTGCAAAGCTTTTTCTGGTGCCGTCTAATAAACTTTTGTCAAACAATGACGTCTGGTGTGGTTTAGCACAGTGGGCTAACTTGACAGTGAGGCATACGTCAAAATAATTGCACTCATGAACAAGCTCAAAAGTCAACATTTTTTTATGTGCATTTTCCTTCTGTTAAATGTGTGGATCACAGGAGACACTGGATAGATAACTGCTAGAACTCTTGTGGATCAAAGGAGACACTGGATAGATAACTGCTAGAACTCTTGTGGATCAAAGGAGACACTGGATAGATAACTGCTAAATGATGTGTGGATCAAAGGAGACACTGGATAGATAACTGCTAAATGATGTGTGGATCAAAGGAGACACTGGATAGATAACTGCTAGAACTCTTGTGGATCAAAGGAGACACTGGATAGATAACTGCTAGAACTCTTGTGGATCAAAGGAGACACTGGATAGATAACTGCTAAATGATGTGTGGATCAAAGGAGACACTGGATAGATAACTGCTAAATGATGTGTGGATCAAAGGAGACACTGGATAGATAACTGCTAGAACTCTTGTGGATCAAAGGAGACACTGGATAGATAACTGCTAGAACTTGTGTGGATCAAAGGAGACACTGGATAGATAACTGCTAGAACTTGTGTGGATCAAAGGAGACACTGGATAGATAACTGCTAGAACTCTTGTGGATCAAAGGAGACACTGGATAGATAACTGCTAGAACTTGTGTGGATCAAAGGAGACACTGGATAGATAACTGCTAAATGATGTGTGGATCAAAGGAGACACTGGATAGATAACTGCTAAATGATGTGTGGATCAAAGGAGATACTGGATAGATAACTGCTAGAACTCGCCCTAACCTTGTATTATTTCACCTATTCACATTGTTTCAACTGTCCGCCACTAGAGGCCAGTGTTTCCCCAAGTAATTTTTACGTGACTTAAAGCCGTCAAATCAAAATAAGCCTTTTTAATCCAAGTTGTGAAAGGCAACAGTAAAACATGGCTTCCAGACGCAAGTGCGGTTAAAGGTCAACGTTTCTGTCCAAACTGCATTGGCGCAATTGTGACGTCATTGACAAACTGACGAGTAGCTACATTTTTAATGTGCACACATCTCTGTTTTACTTGCTTTGTTGAAAATGACTAAATGTGTGGAAAACAAATGTCACGTCACCAAGATAAAAGGTCATTTTTTAAAGTGTTTCCAGGCTCCGCCCCTTGGTAGGCGGGGCCCTGTAGCGGCGTGGAGGACACGAGGACCCCCGCGACCAGTCGCAGTTCTCCGGCTGCCACTCCATCTCCACCCGGGCCTCCTTCACCACATCCCCGGGGGCCAGCGAGGACCACTGCGGGGCGGCGCCGCTGCTTCTCCGTTTTCCTGCCGACGAAGACGGCACCATGGCGGAGAGAAGTGGCCGGCTGAGCTTCCCCGGCATCGGGGCTCTCAACAGACCGGTAGCGATGAACCTGTTCGCCACCCAGGAGATAGACGGTTCCTCCCCGAACTGCATCCCGCGGTAAGACACCTTTATGCCGCTTTTGACCTTTATCTCCACCGGCAGCCATTGCCGCACAGCCCGCCTTCTGGCGGTGGATGATGATGATGATGGAGGCTTCTGGAAGGACTGACTTTATGATGCCAACCCATCTTAGATTTGTCATCAATAATACAGCTTCATCTATCCCAATAGTACATTAGTGGGGTAGACCACCACAATGTATCCTGTCATACTTAAATCTGCTAGTATGAAGCTCACACTTTTTACACTATATTCAATGCTGGGTGGGGCGTTGAGGTGTCAGGGGGGCGACTTATTCGTGCTTGAACCATACACACGCCTCCAGTTAGGGGGCAGCAGTGCTCCAACTAATCAACAGGCTGAGCAGGACCTAAGACAACACTGTGTTTACTGGAATTGCAGAAGTTTGTATATGTACCATATTTCCTTGAATTGCGCCTGCCTAGAATTACTGCCGGGTCAAACTAGTTTCACAAAATAATTAGCGCATGCTTAGCATTACCGCCGGCTCAGGATTAACGCCGGGTCAAACTCGTTTCGCAAAATATTATTTTTATTAGCGCATGTCTAGAATTTCCACCGGGTCAAACTCGTCACGTCACGAGTGACACTTCACCTGTCATCATTTTCAAAATGGAGGAGGCTGATTTCAATCATTTGAAATCGCATAAAGGGAAGAAGATTAAGAGCTATTCAGTAGGATTTAAGGTCCAAGCTATTGAATATGCTAAAAAGAACAGTAAGCAGCTATGTTTTATTAATATACCGTAGCTGCGTGTGTCAAATATAAGTTATTAAATGACACACGCCTCCTGGTGGTAGAGGGCGCTAGTGATCCTTCTTGCGACTACTCGGCTGCAGAAGAAGTGACAACAAGCAGCAAGAGTGAGCAGCCATCCTTTATTTTTTCCTTTAGCTTGCACTTTTAACATGGAGGATTACATATCTAAAATAAAACAGTTTTCTAAACTGGACTTTCAATCAAAGGAAGATCTCCATCAAGACAGAGAGACTTTTAAAACTGAAGAAAGATAAGGAAGACTTCTATAAACAAGTTATCGATGCTTTTGATCAGAAGGAGCTGCGCATGGACTTCATTTATAAGTAAAGGTAAGACCATAATAACGTTTTTTTTTTTAAATTAAATGTGCTTTTATTGATGGTATCCTTACATCACACTCAAATTTATAAGCGCATGCCTAAATTTACCGCATGCCTTTGGTAAGCACCGGAGTGAGAAGAGGTTTTAAAATTAATTAGCGCCCCAACGGCAATTCAAGGAAATACGGTAAATATATATATATATATATATATATATATATATATATATATATATATATATGCAGGGTCTGTACAGGTGCTTAAAAACCTTGAAAATGCTTGGATTTTAATGTTGTGTTTTCAAAGTTTAAAAAATGCTCTGTAAAGTTCATCGTATTTCTCAGCAGTCTGACTCAATAGGCCAATTATAAAATGAAAAAAAAAAATGAGGTAAAGGTTCCGTCAGTTAATATTACCGTATTAAGTCTTAAAAAAAGAAGTTTCCTTAGAAATGAAAGCTACACGCTTGATCTGTTGGCTTTGCACGAGCCCTGACATTAGGTTGTTTCATGCCAGAGGATATACAGCAGAGGTCCATCATGCTGGGAGGTTGTCGTTTTAATGAACATGTCTACATCAATTATGATACAAAAAAACAAGTGAGCAATAATAATTAATGTTATTTATTGTGAGGAATGATGTATACATTAATTATGATACAAGTAAACAATAATGTATGTTATTTCATGTAAGGAAAGATGTATCCATGAATGATGATGATACAAACAAACAAGTAAACAACGTTCGCAAACACCAATGACATGGAAAAGTACTACAGAAACACAGCTTCATTTGGCTTGAGTTTTTCCTTGTCCTGATGTGGGAACTGAGCCGAGGATGTTGTTGTGGCTTGTGCAGCCCTTTGAGACACTGGTGATTTAGGCCTATATAAGTAAACTTTGATTGATTGATAGATTCATTTTCTATGTTAATATATGTTATATGTTCTAGTTAATGATAACTGCTGGTCCAATGTTCAAGGAGAGAACACAGAAGATAATACAAATAATAACTGAAGAAATGAACAAATTAAACAGACTATCTTTGAATCTCAGCAAAACTAAAATAATGCTAATTGGTAACAGTAGAAAAGAGCATCAGACACAAATAGACGGAGTAGATATTGAAAGGGTAAAAGAAAACAGATTTTTGGAAGTATTAATAGATATACAACATAAGGTGGCAAAAAACATTTCAATAATGAATAAAGCAAAATATGTCCTGGGCCAAAAATCACTTTATATTCTCTACTGCTGGCTAGTGTTACATAACTGAGTTATTGTGCAGAAATATGGGAAACAACTACAAATGTGCGCTACATTCATTAACTGTGTTACAAAAAGTTCAATTAGAATAATATAAATATAATTCACTTCACTTCACTACATCATGCTGGATATAGAGAACATACAAACCCTTTAATTATTGAGTCCAAAATATTAAAGTTCGGTCATTTGGTAAAATTGCAAACAGCTAAAATGATGTACAAAGCAAATTATAAGCTGCTACCAAAGAATGTACAACAATTCTTCTCAACTAAAGAGGAGAAATATAACTTTGAGGAAAATCTAATTTAAAACATTTGTATGCACGTACAACACTTAAAACCTTTAGCATATCAGTATGTGGAATTAAATGATGGAAATGAAACATTGGACTGATATGATCCACTGTTCAAATTTAGATTAGATTTAGATTTATTGGTCCCCGTTGGGGTAATTCATTTTCACTGCCTTACATTTAAACACATAGACATTACACATCACGAAACAAAAATAACAAAAAGACATCATGCATGACCAACACATTTACAGGCTTTGTCGGACAGGTCGGCCGGGCCTGCTTTAGGGCGGCCATAGCTGCAGGGATCAGGCTTTTACTGAGGCGGGCCTTCTGGATTTTGGTGGTTCTGTACCTGCACCCTAAAGGTAGTGGGATGATGTATTGGTGTAGTGGGTGACTGATATCCTGGACTATCGTGTTTGCCACTCGAGTGATGGACCTGTGGTTTGAATCTGAAATGTTGGGCCGATGATTTTAGTTGCTATGTTTGTAATGTGTGTGATATTTGTCCGCTTGGTTACAGAAAGTATGGTGAAAAAACCTGTGGAACAGTACAGAAGGATGGGTTGAACAATGCTTTGGTGAAGTAATAACAGGAGATGAAGTGCAACGTATAGTCCTTTAATGACTGAATGAATGAATGACATGTTACATGTTACTCATTCACGGATGTCATTTTGATATTTGCTGTAAGGAGAGTCAGCAGATGAATGTAAGTATTTGTGGGCCCTCTGAAGTGGGAAAGGGCGAGGATTAAATAAACTTTGCTTCTTCCTACTCCTTTTCGGACATGATGTGATGTAAGGTGATTTGAAACTGTGTGATGATTGTGTTGTAAATGTGCTCATGTTCCAAATAAACTAAGAAAGAAAGAAAGAATGTCAGGCTTAGGTTTTGGCAGCTTTTCCGTATTTTTCCTACAGACAGCATTTGGTGACCTCAAACAACAAGGCTCTGGATTCGATTCACACTGGTTTTTGCCTTTTGAAGGTACTGGAAAAACTGGAAAATTGATAGATAGTACTTTATTGATTCTTTCAGGAGAGTTCCCTCAGGGAAATCTTGAAAGTCCTTAAAACGTGTTTGAATCTGGCCATGGAAAATGTGTACTGACCCTCTAAATCAAACTTATTCTTAAAACATGAACGTCAATCAATATGATCAGGTTTTATAATTATATTTTGATTTAAAAAAAATCAATGAGTTTGCAAATATTTACCAAAAATTTCAGATTTAAACCAAAAGTTTAATTTAGGCACTAAAAGACAAGATAGCCATGATCTTCTCTGTTTTTCATAATTTCTCAGTAATGAGGGGCTGAAGAAACTTCTAGAATGTTTTTCCACGCTGACACACTTAGTCTTCATTGCTGTGCTGATTGTGTGTGTGTGTGTATTTTTGTTTAGGTTAGCAATGGGCTTTGAAGTCTTTGAATGGTCGCTCTGTATTATGTATGAAACATCGTGGGTAAAGCTGTGCCATCTGGTGGGGCGCCGCCCCTTTTGCCACCAACCTGCACGGAGACAGGACCTGTACCCGGGGGCGCCAAGAGCTGGTCCTGGTCAGGCCGTCATAATGGAGCTGGTTGGAGGCCGGAGTGCCAACGTGTTAGACACTCTGTCTTTTGTCTCTTCACCCCCCGTCCCCGTGCCCGTCTCCGTGCCCGGGATGCTCACGCAGAGAGAATGTAGAGTAGGACGGAGGAGAAGGCGGCGTAAGCCTCTCTTTGTTTGATGCTCGTCTCCTGGAATCTTCTCTGTGGGAGAGCATGCTAATGTTAGCGTGCTAGCACTTACTAAGCAGCGTTACATACTAAACCATGTTCATAATATTCTAGTAGTATTTTAATAGGATACCAGCAATCTACTAGTAATATTGTAGTAGTATTCTAATAGGATGCTAGTAATATTGTTATAGTATTCTAATAGGATGCTAGTAATATTGTAATAGTATTCTAATAGGATGCTAGTAATATTGTAATAGTATTCTAAAAGGATGCTAGTAATATTGTAATAGTATTCTAATAGGATGCTAGTAATATTGTAATAGTATTCTAATAGGATGCTAGTAATATTGTAGTAGTATTCTAATAGGATGCTAGTAATATTGTAATAGTATTCTAATAGGATGCTAGTAATATTGTAATAGTATTCTAATAGGATGCTAGTAATATTGTAATAGTATTCTAATAGGATGCTAGTAATATTGTAATAGTATTCTAATAGGATGCTAGTAATATTGTAATAGTATTCTAATAGGATGCTAGTAATATTGTAGTAGTATTCTAATAGGATGCTAGTAATATTGTAATAGTATTCTAATAGGATGCTAGTAATATTGTAATAGTATTCTAATAGGATGCTAGTAATATTGTAATAGTATTCTAATAGGATGCTAGTAATATTGTAATAGTATTCTAATAGGATGCTAGTAATATTGTAGTAGTATTGTAGTAGTATTCTAATAGGATGCTAGTAATATTGTAATAGTATTCTAATAGGATGCTAGTAATATTGTAGTAGTATTGTAGTAGTATTCTAATAGGATGCTAGTAATATTGTAATAGTATTCTAATAGGATGCTAGTAATATTGTAATAGTATTCTAATAGGATGCTAGTAATATTGTAATAGTATTCTAATAGGATGCTAGTAATATTGTAATTGTATTGTAGTAGTATTCTAATAGGATGCTAGTAATATTGTAATAGTATTCTAATAGGATGCTAGTAATATTGTAATAGTATTCTAATAGGATGCTAGTAATATTGTAATAGTATTCTAATAGGATGCTAGTAATATTGTAATAGTATTCTAATAGGATGCTAGTAATATTGTAATAGTATTCTAATAGGATGCTAGTAATATTGTAATAGTATTCTAATAGGATGCTAGTAATATTGTAATAGTATTCTAATAGGATGCTAGTAATATTGTAGTAGTATTCTAATAGGATGCTAGTAATATTGTAATAGTATTGTAGTAGTATTCTAATAGGATGCTAGTAATATTGTAATAGTATTCTAATAGGATGCTAGTAATATTGTAGTAGTATTGTAGTAGTATTCTAATAGGATGCTAGTAATATTGTAATAGTATTCTAATAGGATGCTAGTAATATTGTAATAGTATTCTAATAGGATGCTAGTAATATTGTAATAGTATTCTAATAGGATGCTAGTAATATTGTAATCGTATTGTAGTAGTATTCTAATAGGATGCTAGTAATATTGTAATAGTATTCTAATAGGATGCTAGTAATATTGTAATAGTATTCTAATAGGATGCTAGTAATATTGTAATAGTATTCTAATAGGATGCTAGTAATATTGTAATAGTATTCTAATAGGATGCTAGTAATATTGTAATAGTATTCTAATAGGATGCTAGTAATATTGTAATAGTATTCTAATAGGATGCTAGTAATATTGTAATAGTATTCTAATAGGATGCTAGTAATATTGTAGTAGTATTCTAATAGGATGCTAGTAATATTGTAATAGTATTCTAATAGGATGCTAGTAATATTGTAGTAGTATTCTAATAGGATGCTAGTAATATTGTAATAGTATTCTAATAGAATGCTAGTAATATTGTAATAGTATTCTAATAGGATGCTAGTAATATTGTAATAGTATTCTAATAGGATGCTAGTAATATTGTAGTAGTATTCTAATAGGATGCTAGTAATATTGTAGTAGTATTCTAATAGGATGCTAGTAATATTGTAATAGTATTCTAATAGGATGCTAGTAATATTGTAGTAGTATTCTAATAGGATGCTAGTAATATTGTAATAGTATTCTAATAGGATGCTAGTAATATTGTAATAGTATTCTAATAAGATGCTAGTAATGTTTTCATAGTACAAAGTCACATGTTACCACTGTATAGGTTTACCATATTTTCTGGACCATAAGGCGCACCACTGATGAATGGTCTAGTTTTCAACTTTTTTCATATATAAGGTGCATTAAAGGAGTCATATTATTATTATTATTTTCTAAATGTAAAATAGTTCCTTGTGGTCTACATAACATGTAATGCTGCTTCTTTCTTTGCTCAGAATGTTACATAGATGATGTTTTACTCATCATCTTCAAGCCGCTTTCTGACAGTCGCTTCAGAGTGTGGCGTTTTGTGGCCGCTCTTATTTACGTGGCTCACCTTTGGCAGCGTCTTCTCCCCGTCATCTTTGTTGTAGCGGTGTAGCGTGCAAGGACGGGAGTGGAAGAAGTGTCAAAAGATGGGAGTTAACTGTTTTAACGACATTCACACGTGGCGAAGTAACTGTGCTACCGGGCCGCCCTGGAGTACCTGGGAAGCTTTGACCACTATGCAACATAACCCGGCGTGGAGCGGGAGCCTGGTGTCCTCTGTGAGCCCACCAGGCTGCGACAACGAGGGCCTGAGGAGGTGATGAGGGTAGACCGGGGGGGCGGAGCCAGACTCACAGACCCCCAACACACATTTCTCTTCTGTTGCAAATATTTACCCTTTATTTTCTTACGTCTTCATGACTGTTTTTATCCTCTATTAGCACTGAGGACATGTGTTTTCAACATGCTCCCAGATATTATGAACACATATACTCTGCTGCTACATTTGTTTTTCTACCATGCACGTCATATTTTACTCGCTCACACACTTTTATTTTGAGGTCGGAGGGCTTCTAGTTGTGACGCTCACATCTTCCTGAGAAGTTCGACCCCATACCACAGTTTTGTTGCAAAGCTGAAGGACAGCAAGAAGGTTTCCTGGGTTGAGTAGATCTCTCTCTCTCCTCCTCCCCCCCCCCCCCTTCCAGGCGACATCATAACAAAAGAGTGATGACATAATTGTCTGGCTGTCAAAGTCGTTACGAACCCCTCCTGGATCCTAAAAATGTAAGAGAAGAAATACAAACGCAAAGAGCGGTGAAGTTGTCGCGTCGTGTAAATGGTGAATGGAAAGAGAATACAATGATTTGCAAATTCCTAATTCATTTAAAACCTCTTCTCACTCCGGCGTTTACCAAAGGCATGCGGTAAATTTAGGCCTTGCGCTTGAAAATTTGAGTGTGATGTAAGGATACCATCATGAAAAGCACATTTAATTAAAAAAAAACGTTATTATGGTCTTACCTTTACTTATAAATGAAGTCCATGCGCAGCTCCTTCTGATCAAAAGCATCGATAACTTGTTTATAGAAGTCTTCCTTATCTTTCTTCAGTTTTAAAAGTCTCTGTCTCGATGGAGATCTTCCTTTATTACCTCCTGCTTCGATTGAAAGTCCAGTTTAGAAAACTGTTTTATTTTAGATATGTAATCCTCCATGTTAAAAGTGGAAGCGAGAAGAAAAAATAACGGATCACTGCTCGGTTGGTAGAGTGGCCGTGTCAGCAACTTGAGGGTTGCAGGTTCAATTCCAGCTTCTGCCATCCTAGTCACTGTCGTTATGTCCTTGGGCAAGACACTTTACCCACCTGCTCCCAGTGCCACCCACACTGGCTTAAATGTAACTTGGATATTGGGTTTCACTATGTAAAGCGCTTTGAGTCACTAGAGAAAAGCGCTATATAAATATGATTCACTTCACTTCACTTAGAGTGGCTGTGCCAGCAATCTGAAAGTTCTGGTTCAATCCCCACCTTCTACCATCCTAGTTACGTCCGTTGTGTCCTTGGGCAAGACACCTCACCCTTGCTCCTGATGGGTCCTGGTGACCGCCTTGCATGGCAGCTCCCGCTGTCAGTGTGTGAATGTGGAAATACTGCCAAAGCGCTTTGAGTTCCTTAAAAAGGGCTAGAAAAGTGCTATACAAGTACAACCATTACCATAGTATGCAAGATTTGTTCTACATGATGTGACACTTCCTGACCCATCTTCTGAAACTTAATTATTATGTGAGGCCAACTGGTTGGTGCAACACACACACACGCACACACACACACACACACACACACACAAACACACACACACACACACACACACACACACAAACACACACACACACACACACACACACAGAGGAATGAGTGCAGCTTGTGTTTGCTGGAGTGCAAGACATCAAAAGTCCATTGTGTGAAATGCAATCCTGCACCACACAAACACAACAATGACATGAGCAGCAAAGAAAACTACAAACCCCGTTTCCATATGAGTTGGGAAATTGTGTTGGATGTAAATATAAACAAAATACAATGATTTGCAAATCCTTTTCAAGCCATATTCAGTTGAATATGCTACAAAGACAACATATTTGATGTTCAAACTCATACACATTTTTTTTTGTTGCAAATAATAATTAACTTAGAATTTCATGGCTGCAACACGTGCCAAAGTAGTTGGGAAAGGGCATGTTCACCACTGTGTTACATCACCTTTTCTTTTAACAACACTCAATAAACGTTTGGGAACTGAGGAAACTAATTGTTGAAGCTTTGAAAGTGGAATTCTTTCCCATTCTTGTTTTATGTAGAGCTTCAGTCCTTCAACAGTCCGGGGTCTCCGCTGTCCTATTTTACGCTTCACACATTTTCCATGGGAGACAGGTCTGGACTGCAGGCGGGCCAGGAAAGTACCCGCACTCTTTTTTTATGAAACACGTGCTGAATGTGGCTTGACATTGTCTTGATGAAATAAGCAGGGGCGTCCATGAAAAAGACGGCGCTTGGATGGCAGCATATGTTGTTCCAAAAGCTGTATGTACCTTTCAGCATTAATGGTGCCTTCACAGATGTGTAAGTTATCCATGCCTTGGGCACTAATGCACCCCCATACCATCACACATGTGTAAGTTACCCATGCCTTGGGCACTAATGCACCCCCATACCATCACACATGCTGGCTTTTACACTTTATGTCGATAACAGTCTGGATGGTTCGCTTCCCCTTTGGTCCAGGTGACACCATGTTGAATATTTCCAAAAACAATTTGAAATGTGGACTGGTCAGACCACGGAACACTTTTCCACTTTGCATCAGTCCATCTTTGATGATCTCGGGCCCAGCGTTTCTGGATGTTGTTGATAAATGACTTTCTCTTTGCATAATAGAGCTTTAACTTGCACTTACAGATGTAGCGACCAACTGTATTTAGTGACAGTGGTTTTCTGAAGTGTTCGTGAGTCCATGTGGTGATATCCTTTAGAGATTAATGTTGGTTTTTGGTACAGTGCCGTCTGAGGGATGGAAGGTCACGGTCATTCAATGTTGGTTTCCGGCCATGCTGCTTACGTGGAGTGATTTCTCCAGATTCTCTGAACCTTTTGATGATATTATGGAGCGTAGATGTTGAAATCCCTAAATTTCTTGCAATGTCACTTTGAGAAAGGTTGTTCTTAAACTGTTTGACTATTTGCTCACACAGTTGTGGACAAAGGGGTGTACCTCGCCCCATCCTTTCTTGTGAAAGACTGAGCATTTTTTGGGAAGCTGTTTTTATAGCCAATCATGGCACCCACCTGTTCCCAATTAGCCTGCACACCTGTGGGATGTTCCAAATAAGTGTTTGATGAGCATTCTTCAACTTTATCAGTATTTATTGCCACCTTTCCCAACTTCTTTGTCACATGTTGCTGGCATCAAATTCTTAAGTTAATTATGAGTTTGAACATGAAATATGTTGTCTTTGTAGCATATTCAACTGAATATGGCTTGAAAAGGATTTGCAAATCATTGTATTCTGTTTATATTTACATCTAACACAATTTCCCAACTCATATGGAAACAGGGTTTGTATGTATGGAGGATTAGCTCCAACTTGTTCAGGACAAGCTAAAATCATCAGGGGGGAGGTTGGGTTTTATTAGTTAGTTTATTAAGGATCCCCATTAGTCTACACCGCAGTGGAGACTCTTCTTCCTGGGGTCCAGGCAAAAAACATCACACAACCACAGAACAAACGATTAAAATGCAGTACAACATGATCCAATAATAAATTGTGGGTCTTGGGCACAGTTGGGTGTTCCAACAGGACAATGACACCAAACACACCTCAAAAGTGGTAAAGGAATGGCTAAATCAGGCTAGAATGTGATATATATATATATATAGATATATATATATATATATATATATATATATATATATATATATATATATATATATATATATATATATATATATATATATACCTACCTACTATTTATTTTTTATTTTTCCTCAAAATTGAAATAAATACTTTCAGGCAAAAACAGCTTTATTATTTGCAGCCTTTCACAGGCCACTTAAAATGATGGCGTACATCAAATGACGGGCGGGCCACATGAAATAATGTGGTGGGCCAGTTCTAGCTCTCTGGCCTTGAGTTTGACACCTGTGATGTAGAGTTTGGTTTAGCTTTTTTAATGCATGTTTTGAAGTAGGTTTTAAATGCTAATGCTAACTGAGTTAGCTTTTAAATGCTAATGCTAACTAAAGTAGGTTTTAAATGCTAATGCTAACTGAGTTAGCTTTTAAATGCTAATGCTAACTAAAGTAGGTTTTAAATGCTAATGCTAACTGAAGTAGGTTTTAAATGCAAGTGCTAACTGAAGTAGGTTTTAAATGCTAATGCTAACTGAAGTAGGTTTTAAATGCAAGTGCTAACTGAAGTAGGTTTTAAATGCTAATGCTAACTGAAGTAGATTTTAAATGCTAATGCTAACTGAAGTAGGTTTTAAATGCTAATGCTAACTGAGGTAGATTTTAAATGCTAATGCTAACTGAAGTAGGTTTTAAATGCTAATGCTAACTGAGGTAGATTTTAAATGCTAATGCTAACTGAAGTAGGTTTTAAATGCTAATGCTAACTGAGGTAGATTTTAAATGCTAATGCTAACTGAAGTAGGTCTTAAATGCAAGTGCTAACTGAAGTAGGTTTTAAATGCTAATGCTAACTGAAGTAGGTTTTAAATGCTAATGCTAACTGAGGTAGATTTTAAATGCTAATGCTAACTGAAGTAGGTTTTAAATGCAAGTGCTAACTGAAGTAGATTTTAAATGCTAATGCTAACTGAAGTAGGTTTTAAATGCTAATGCTAACTGAGGTAGATTTTAAATGCTAATGCTAACTGAGTTAGCTTTTAAATGCTAATGCTAACAGAAGTAAGTTTTAAATGCTAATGCTAAGAGTGGTTGCATAGAGGACATCATCAGCTGTGTTTGGTGCGCTACACTGAACAATAATCCGTCACATTTTCATTTCACTAAATAAGCTCCTTGGGATCAGCGAGTGTGTGGAATGTTCTGGAAATGTTGATTACATTTTGTGTTAATAGATGAACTGGGCTTGCTCTAATTTGACATTTTTTCATTGTGTGCTGCTGGAGCGGACATTAGTCTTATTACAGTGTGTGGCTGCTTAGTAGCTGACTCACCTGTTCACCTGCGTGCTTAGTAGCTGACTCACCTGTTCACCTGCGTGCTTAGTAGCTGACTCACCTGTTCACCTGCGTGCTTAGTAGCTGACTCACCTGTTTAACATCTTGACATACGTTACTGTATGTTACCTTATGTTCATTTGTTACTTTACTTGTTACTCTGTTCTTGATGGCACTGCTAGCCATGTTGTCCGAATATCTTATAGAAATGTACCGTTCACATTTGAACCGATACCGGTACTCAATGTTACCAATTTTAGGTACTTTTGTGTATAAATAAATATTTGTAGTTTTATTTAATGAAATCAAATTTTTAATTGCAACATTTAAAAATGTATGATTATGATAACTACTTTTATATCTTGTTGTATTATATCTCAAGACGTTAGATAGCAGTCGTGTATATTTGATGTTGGCTAGTCAGTTCAGTCTTTTGTTGCGCCCCAAAAGTGTTAATTCTGTAAGTGTTGTACTTGTTATGCACCGGCTGTTTGATTGTAACGTGCATTTTAGTTGTAGCTTTCATAAAAAAATTGCATGTGCAAAAATGGCCGTGTAAAATGGATAATGCTAATCAGTATCATGTCAACAGCAAAACCAATGTATATTAGCATCAAGCTAGAGTGGTTTTGGAAAAGTGGCGCTGTACTTTACTTCCATTGCAGCCTTTTTTGAGTCAATTTCTTTGTTGGCATTGGAAATTGCAATATTACTAAAAGATAGTTTGTCCGAGTCCGCTCTCAGTGCTGCTGGAGAGATCGCTGAGTGCCAAAGTACCAAGAGCTGGATGAGTCAGGAACTGGGCATGACGTCACTTCAACTGTAACATGGCACCTTTGGACTTGACGTCAATCGGTGCCCAGTTGGACCGACGGGATTCGGTTACTGTGAAAAAAGTACCGGATTCGATACTCATCTCTACAAATGTCTGATTTCCGCACCCAAAGACGTTGTTCTTTAGGATAGGATAGACTTTTTCTACCACAATGAGGAAGTGATGTGTTTGCAGAAAGCAAGTAAAGACACACTGAATGTCAAACTCAGCAGCTGTCACATAGACCAAGGAGCCTGGGAGGATACAGATGCTGACAACGAAAGGTGGAGGCAGCAGATCTGCCAAGGCATTAAGTCCTTGTTCAGGCAAGAGCTACATCCATCCATCCAAGACCAGAGAGCCCACAGAAAGCCTGGACCTTTCAACTCAGAGCAGGACCAAATCCCCATCCATGGGACCAACAAGAGACTTCCAACTGGGAAGGCTGCAGGCTCTTGGCCTTCAATGGGTACTCGAGCCATGATGCTGTCTAGGAATTGACGGGGATGGTAATATAATTAGCTGGGCAGCCAAATATGGTGAGCACACCCCACAGGAACTTCTGGCTGACATTGTCAAAGCTTTTGGAGAAGTCAATAAAGTTAATGAAACAGTGGTCTTGGTGCGGTTCTCTGCACGTTTCCTGAAGGTGGCGTGCTATGAAGATCATCTTGACCGTGCTCCTGTTCTTTGTAAACTCGACCTGGGATTCAGGTAGCTTTGACTCTAATATGGTTGATGAGCCTTCACAGCATGGTCTTGGCCAGGACTTTACTGGCAACAGCACAGAGTTTATCCCCTTGCTTTTGTCACCCTGTTTTTTGTAGATTCTGCCAATTATGGTATCCTTCCACTGTCAGGGAATGCTCTTGTTCGGCAAGGCCTTGGTGATGTACTGGTTGATGGTTCTTCTGCATACTCTATGTACCCTCCTTGCTTCAGTAAGTCTGCAGGGTTGCTGACAGGGTCGGTAGATTTGTTGTTCCTAAGAGCACGGATAGCTGCTTGGACCTCCATGAAAGTTGGAGGCTGACTTAAGTACAGGCTGAGAGTGTCTGATTTTGGTCCTATCTGAGTATGGTTCTTCAAAAATGTGAGACCATCTGCTGATTTAAGATTAGTTACATCACAATTGTTTTGTCCTCAGATGTTGTTGATGCAGGGCTGCAAGGTCTTTTGAAATTCCCTTCAAGCTGCCTGTCACTGCAGTCTCAAAGAGTAGAGTTGTTTGGAGTTGCCCTGCGTGCCTTGTGCATGTTTTCAAGCAGGCTCTTCGTAGTGTCTGAGTTGTCATCAAACTAATCTTGATGATTTTTGACCTGATAGCTGATGGTTTGTACAAAGAGGAGCTAATCGGGCTTCACTTCTGATCCATGGAATCTTCTGAGTGCAGACTCTGAGTGAACCTTTGCTAGTTTCTCAGCTCGAGAGTAATGGAACTCATTTCTCACCTCAGCTTTCATTAGATGGGTGCAGATTGACTACTTGGTTGTGTTTTTTAGCGGGGGGTTTGGGGGGTACTAGCATGTGGAAATAGGCAATTATCAAAGCTGGTCTGTCCAGCATTCCTCGCCTCTCTTGGCCTGGGTGTGAGAACACTGTTGATGTCTCTGTGCCAATGTTTGGAGCGGGGATGTCTCCGGGATGTTTTAGATCAGTTCTTCTGCTGGAACTCTGTTTGTCAGGTCATGCTCGACATAGTGAGTAAGGAGTATCATCCCATTTGCAAATACCTGGCCAACACCATCCCTACCAAGCACTGCAGTCCATACCTTATTGTTCGGGCTGACCTGAATGTTGAAGTGGCCAAGCAACATGATTTCCTCAGACTTGAGGATATGACCGAGAGTTTCATACAGTGACTGACAGAAGTGATCTGTGACCTCAGTCTCAGATGGCAATGTTGGCAGAGTGTTTCCTTGCTAGGGGGACACAAATAGTCATTAGTCTTTCGCTGTTGCCGACAGGTGTTTTAGTCAGGAATGGTATGTTTAATTACCAGTCCTACACAATGAAGGGGCTATCCTTACCACAACAAGGTGTATTGTAGCCCATTCTTTCTTCTTTAAAGAATCCTTCTTTGTCTTGCTCAAGGAAACAATGTTGGTGTTGCACCGCCTTGGTTCAGCAGCATCTAGTGCGGTTCTCTGATTAAGTCTGTCACAGATGCCAGTGAAGTCCAGGAAGGTTCTCACATTCCATGTTGCCAATTTCAAGATTATTGCTCTTTTATTTTAACCGCAGTGCTGAGTGTCCCAATAGGCGTGGGAACCTATCCAGAAGTATTTTGAGTGGACAATCTTGATGAGCATTGCAATCCTGAGCTGGGCTGCTCAGTCATACAAAGGTCTGCCACTAATTCCGCTGCTAGGAACCAGAATAGCTCTGTGCCGCTGGGTCCACCTGAGAGCCTCCAGTTCATCCAAACCCGCCTCTGTCATCTGACGCCCCATCGCCATCACACTTGGAAACTGAAGGTGCCGACCAAGATGCTGGTGCAGTTTTATTCAGCCACCATCGAGTCCATCCTCACCTCCTCCATCACTGTGTGGTTCCCCGGCGCCACAGTCCAGGATAAGCATGGACTGCAGTGCTGCTGAGAAGATGATGGGCTGCAAGCTCCCATCCCTCCAAGACCTGTTCTCCTCCAGGACCAGGAGGCGTGTGGGTCGGATCACAACTGACTCTTCTCACCCTGGACACAATTTATTCTCCCCTCAGGCAGGAGACTACGGTCAATCCAGACCCACACCTCCTGCCACCTGTACAGTTTTTTCCCCTCGGCCATCAGACACATGAACCATAACAAGATCTGATAGCTCAGTCACAGCTCGTCTTATTACCTATTCTGTCTTATATGTCTTTTACGTTGCACCATTGCACCAAGGACAATTCCTAGTTTGTGAACCCGTTCTCAAACAATGGCAATAAAAACTATTGTGATTCTGATTCTGATTGTCTTCTTTGGTTCCAGACCAGCTGCTCTCTCATCAAGGTCAGGGCAGAAACTAATGAAAAAAGGGTTTATGAAGTGCCATAGAGGATGCACATTCCTCATTAGCACTGCTTGTCTGTGGAAGGTTGGATTCCAGTGGCAAGGAAAGCCCAAGACAAATTCCAGATGTTGATGCCTCAATCTGTAGTGGTCCACTTACGCATCCTGCTAACACGTTGCTTTGCTCAGGTTGTGTGCCCCCGAGCTTTGTGTCCTGCCATACAGCCCACACTGCAGTCGAGGCCATCAGTTCCAAATATTATCTGGCTGCTCTGCATTTTCATCCATCAGCTGCCGTGACTTCACGTAACCCTGATTGGGGGCTAAGTGGGTATTTCAGCAAAGGAGGCGCCTTCTTGCTCCGTCCCTCCGATGTGTCCTATGTACAGTTGTGCCCAATTCTGCTCAAAGTTTCCAAGAACTTTATGGTGGGTGGGAGTGTTCATACTTTATTTTACAGTGCTTGGTGCAACCTCCAAATCTGCCTAGCAACAAGTCATTGCAAGAGGGAAATCAAATCAGTTTTGCTGATCTCAGCATGTGCTAGCAAGCTCGAATTTGACTAATGGACTGAGCCGCCCGTCCGGCAGAAGTGGGTCACCAGCGCAGATCCTCTTAGAAAAAGGCAGCGTTGTATGAAAAATAGCTTTTAGAGTAGATTAACTCTGACAATTAAGCCTTTTGTGATACATTCCCAACAAACACAAAAGTTAAATCCAAATGCATTTACAAAATTAGCACAAACCCTAACAAATCATCATAAAAAAATCACAAACCAAAATAAATCATCACAAATCAACACTAATCATCACAAACAAGCACAATCATTGCAAACCAACACAAATACTGCAAAACAACGCAAACATCACTAACAAATACAAACGCAAACATTGCTAACAAATACTAATCACCACAAACATCACAAACCAACACAATCATCACAAACAATCAGAAACATCACAGACCAACAGAAATATCACAAACCAACACAATCATTGCAAACCAACCCAATTATTGCAAAAAATGCAAACATTGCTAACAAATACAAACACAAACATTGCTAACAAATACTAATCACCACAAACATCACAAACCAACACACACATCAAACACCAACACAATCATCACAAACAATCACAAACATCACAGACCAACAGAAACATCACAAACCAACACAATCATCACAAAAAAACGCAAACATTGCTAACAAATACAAATCACCACAAACATCACAAACCAACACACACATCAAAAACCAAAACTATCATCACAAACAATCAGAAACATCACAGACCAACAGAAACATCACAAACCAACACAATCATTGCGAACCAACCCAATCATTGCAAAAAACGCACACATTGCTAACAAATACAAATCACAACAAACATCACAAACCAACACAAACATCACAAACCAACACAAACATTACAAACCAACACAATAATCACAAACCCAACAGAATCATCACAAACCAACACAATCATCACAAACCAACACAATAATTGCAAACCAACACACAAACCCAACAAAATTGTCACAAGGCAACACAAACATATTTGAGGTAGACACTACATCACAAACTGACACACAAACCCAACAAAATTGTCACAAAGCAACACAAACATATTCTAGGTAGACACTACATCACAAACTGACACACAAACCCAACAAAATTGTCACAAAGCAACACAAACATATTTGAGGTAGACACTACATCACAAACTGACACACAAACCCAACAAAATTGTCACAAAGCAACACAAACATATTTGAGGTAGACACTACATTACAAACTGACACACAAACCCAACAAAATTGTCACAAAGCAACACAAACATATTTGAGGTAGACACTACATCACAAACGGACAGAAACATTTAGATTGTTGAAAGGCTGAAAGTGAAAGTGCTGTGAGGTGATGACATCACTACAGGTGAGCTTGAATGTTCTGTCCAGTGTGTTCCTGCACAGTGGGCGTGTCCTGTTGTGTGTCTTTTGCATCAAGCTATGTTCTTGTGTGTTGCAGGTTGTGTATTTTGACGGTGAAGAAGCTGCTGGTGATGAAAGAACTGGACAAGGAAATCATCTCTGTGGTCATTGCCGTCAAAATACATGTACTGTATCATCCTACACTCTACTCACTATTATTATTATTATTAATGTTATTAACTGTATCATCCTACACTCTACTCACTATTATTATTATTATTAATGTTATTAACTGTATCATCCTACACTCTACTCACTGCTATTATTATTATTAATGTTATTAACTGTATCATCCTACACTCCACACACTATTATTATTATTATTAATGTTATTAACTGTATCATCCTACACTCCACACACTATTATTATTATTATTAATGTTATTAACTGTATCATCCTACACTCTACACACTGCTATTATTATTATTAATGTTATTAACTGTATCATCCTACACTCTACACACTGCTATTATTATTATTAATGTTATTAACTGTATCATCCTACACTCTACTCACTATTATTATTATTATTAATGTTATTAACTGTATCATCCTACACTCTACACACTATTATTATTATTAATGTTATTAACTGTATCATCCTACACTCTACACACTGCTATTATTATTATTAATGTTATTAACTGTATCATCCTACACTCTACTCACTGCTATTATTATTATTAATGTTATTAACTGTATCATCCTACACTCTACACACTGCTATTATTATTATTAATGTTATTAACTGTATCATCCTACACTCTACACACTGCTATTATTATTATTAATGTTATTAACTGTATCATCCTACACTCTACTCACTGCTATTATTATTATTAATGTTATTAACTGTATCATCCTACACTCCACACACTATTATTATTATTATTAATGTTATTAACTGTATCATCCTACACTCCACACACTATTATTATTATTATTAATGTTATTAACTGTATCATCCTACACTCTACTCACTATTATTATTATTATTAATGTTATTAACTGTATCATCCTACACTCCACACACTATTATTATTATTATTAATGTTATTAACTGTATCATCCTACACTCCACACACTATTATTATTATTATTAATGTTATTAACTGTATCATCCTACACTCTACTCACTATTATTATTATTAATGTTATTAACTGTATCATCCTACACTCCACACACTATTATTATTATTATTAATGTTATTAACTGTATCATCCTACACTCTACTCACTATTATTATTATTATTAATGTTATTAACTGTATCATCCTACACTCTACTCACTATTATTATTATTAATGTTATTAACTGTATCATCCTACACTCCACACACTATTATTATTATTATTAATGTTATTAACTATCATCCTACACTCCACACACTATTATTATTATTATTATTAATGTTATTAACTGTATCATCCTACACTCCACACACTATTATTATTATTAATGTTATTAACTGTATCATCCTACACTCTACACACTATTATTATTATTATTAATGTTATTAACTGTATCATCCTACACTCCACACACTATTATTATTATTATTAATGTTATTAACTGTATCATCCTACACTCTACACACTATTATTATTATTATTAATGTTATTAACTGTATCATCCTACACTCTACACACTATTATTATTATTAATGTTATTAACTGTATCATCCTACACTCTACACACTATTATTATTATTAATGTTATTAACTGTATCATCCTACACTCCACACACTATTATTATTATTATTAATGTTATTAACTGTATCATCCTACACTCTACACACTATTATTATTATTATTAATGTTATTAACTGTATCATCCTACACTCTACACACTATTATTATTATTAATGTTATTAACTGTATCATCCTACACTCTACACACTATTATTATTATTATTAATGTTATTAACTGTATCATCCTACACTCCACACACTATTATTATTATTATTAATGTTATTAACTGTATCATCCTACACTCCACACACTATTATTATTATTATTATTAATGTTATTAACTGTATCATCCTACACTCCACACACTATTATTATTATTATTAATGTTATTAACTGTATCATCCTACACTCCACACACTATTATTATTATTATTAATGTTATTAACTGTATCATCCTACACTCTACACACTATTATTATTATTATTAATGTTATTAACTGTATCATCCTACACTCCACACACTATTATTATTATTATTAATGTTATTAACTGTATCATCCTACACTCCACACACTATTATTATTATTATTAATGTTATTAACTGTATCATCCTACACTCTACACACTATTATTATTATTATTAATGTTATTAACTGTATCATCCTACACTCCACACACTATTATTATTATTATTAATGTTATTAACTGTATCATCCTACACTCTACTCACTATTATTATTATTATTAATGTTATTAACTGTATCATCCTACACTCCACACACTATTATTATTATTATTAATGTTATTAACTGTATCATCCTACACTCTACTCACTATTATTATTATTATTAATGTTATTAACTGTATCATCCTACACTCCACACACTATTATTATTATTATTAATGTTATTAACTGTATCATCCTACACTCCACACACTATTATTATTATTATTAATGTTATTAACTGTATCATCGTACACTCCACACACTATTATTATTATTATTAATGTTATTAACTGTATCATCGTACACTCCACACACTATTATTATTATTATTAATGTTATTAACTGTATCATCCTACACTCCACTCACTGCTATTATTATTATTAATGTTATTAACTGTATCATCCTACACTCCACACACTATTATTATTATTAATGTTATTAACTGTATCATCCTACACTCCACACACTATTATTATTATTAATGTTATTAACTGTATCATCCTACACTCCACACACTATTATTATTATTATTAATGTTATTAACTGTATCATCCTACACTCCACACACTATTATTATTATTAATGTTATTAACTGTATCATCCTACACTCTACTCACTATTATTATTATTATTAATGTTATTAACTGTATCATCCTACACTCCACACACTATTATTATTATTATTAATGTTATTAACTGTATCATCCTACACTCCACACACTATTATTATTATTAATGTTATTAACTGTATCATCCTACACTCCACACACTATTATTATTATTAATGTTATTATTTTTGAATAGCCACATTACTATCATATGTAATTATTACTTATTTAATAGTAAAATGAGTTATAATCTTATCACGTTGTGATATTACTTGTTATCCATGTGTTATTACCATTACTCTACAGACACATTACCATGACTTTACTACTATTATATAGACACATTCTTATCATTTTATGAATATTATTGATTCATGATGGTTATTATTTAATAATAATAATAATACCTGGGATTTATATAGCGCTTTTCTAAATATGCAAAGTCGCTTTACATGTGTGTGTGTGTGTGGGGGGGCCTCTGGGGGTGGGGGGTAGGATAAAAACAACTTTATTAGAAAAGAAAACTAAGATAAGCAAACAAGAAAAGAGAAAAAGAATAAAGAAGCACTAAGGGCAGGGTCAGTTTGGAAAGGCCAGTGTGAAGAGGTGAGTTATTAGGGTGGTTTTGAAGGTAGGGAGGGAGGGGGCACCTCTGATGTGCCTGGGAGAGTGTTCCAGAGAATATTTATTATATAGTCAAAGGATATGATTGTCCCGTATTACTATTATTATTATTATTATAAAGACACTAGACCAGGGGGCGGCGACCCAAAATGTTGAAAGAGCCATATTGGACCAAAAATACAAAAAGCCACAATAAATTATAAGCCTTATAGAAGTGTTAAAATGAAGGCAACACATGATGTAAGTGTCTATATTAGTTAGATTAGCCTACTATCAACATGACTTTAAAAGTCTTATATAAGTGTTATAATGAAGGCAACGCATGATGTAAGTGTCTATATTAGCCTACTATCAAAATGACTTTAAAAGTCTTATATAAGTGTTATAATGAAGACAACACATGATGTAAGTGTCTATATTAGCCTACTATCAAAATGACTTTAAAAGTCTCATATAAGTGTTATAATGAAAGCAACACATGATGTAAGTGTCTATATTAGCCTACTATCAAAATGACTTTAAAAGTCTCATATAAGTGTTATAATGAAAGCAACACATGATGGAAGTGTCTATATTAGCCTACTATCAAAATGACTTTAAAAGTCTCATATAAGTGTTATAATGAAAGCAACACATGATGTAAGTGTCTATATTAGCCTACTATCAAAATGACTTTAAAAGTCTTATATAAGTGTTATAATGAAGGCAACACATGACGTAAGTGTCTATATTAGCCTACTATCAAAATGACTTTAAAAGTCTTATATAAGTGTTATAATGAAAGCAACACATGATGGAAGTGTCTATATTAGCCTACTATCAAAATGACTTTAAAAGTCTTATATAAGTGTTATAATGAAGGCAACACATGATGTAAGTGTCTATATTAGCCTACTATCAAAATGACTTTAAAAGTCTTATATAAGTGTTATAATGAAGACAACACATGATGTAAGTGTCTATATTAGCCTACTATCAAAATGACTTTAAAAGTCTCATATAAGTGTTATAATGAAAGCAACACATGATGTAAGTGTCTATATTAGCCTACTATCAAAATGACTTTAAAAGTCTCATATAAGTGTTATAATGAAAGCAACACATGATGGAAGTGTCTATATTAGCCTACTATCAAAATGACTTTAAAAGTCTTATATAAGTGTTATAATGAAGACAACACATGATGTAAGTGTCTATATTAGCCTACTATCAAAATGACTTTAAAAGTCTCATATAAGTGTTATAATGAAAGCAACACATGATGTAAGTGTCTATATTAGCCTACTATCAAAATGACTTTAAAAGTCTTATATAAGTGTTATAATGAAGGCAACACATGACGTAAGTGTCTATATTAGCCTACTATCAAAATGACTTTAAAAGTCTTATATAAGTGTTATAATGAAAGCAACACATGATGGAAGTGTCTATATTAGCCTACTATCAAAATGACTTTAAAAGTCTTATATAAGTGTTATAATGAAGGCAACACATGATGTAAGTGTCTATATTAGCCTACTATCAAAATGACTTTAAAAGTCTTATATAAGTGTTATAATGAAGACAACACATGATGTAAGTGTCTATATTAGCCTACTATCAAAATGACTTTAAAAGTCTTATATAAGTGTTATAATGAAGACAACACATGATGTAAGTGTCTATATTAGCCTACTATCAAAACGACTTTAAAAGTCTTATATAAGTGTTATAATGAAGACAACACATGATGTAAGTGTCTATATTAGCCTACTATCAAAATGACTTTAAAAGTCTCATATAAGTGTTATAATGAAAGCAACACATGATGTAAGTGTCTATATTAGCCTACTATCAAAATGACTTTAAAAGTCTCATATAAGTGTTATAATGAAAGCAACACATGATGTAAGTGTCTATATTAGCCTACTATCAAAATGACTTTAAAATCTTATATAAGTGTTATAATGAAGGCAACGCATGATGTGTCTATATTAGCCTACTATCAAAATGACTTTAAAAGTTTTATATACGTGTTATAATGAAGGCAACACATGATGTAAGTGTCTATATTAGCCTACTATCAAAATGACTTAAAAGTCTTATATAAGTGTTATAATGAAGGCAACACATGATGTAAGTGTCTATATTAGCCTACTATCAAAATGACTTTAAAAGTCTTATATAAGTGTTATAATGAAGGCAACACATGATGTAAGTGTCTATATTAGCTTACTATCAAAAGACTTTAAAAGTCTTATATAAGTGTTATAATGAAGGCAACACATGATGTAAGTGTCTATATTAGCCTACTATCAAAATGACTTTAAAAGTCTTATATAAGTGTTATAATGAAGGCAACACATGATGTAAGTGTCTATATTAGCCTACTATCAAAATGACTTAAAAGTCTTATATAAGTGTTATAATGAAGGCAACACATGATGTAAGTGTCTATATTAGCCTACTATCAAAATGACTTTAAAAGTCTTATATAAGTGTTATAATGAAGGCAACACATGATGTAAGTGTCTATATTAGCTTACTATCAAAATGACTTTAAAAGTCTTATATAAGTGTTATAATGAAGGCAACACATGATGTAAGTGTCTATATTAGCCTACTATCAAAATGACTTTAAAAGTCTTATATAAGTGTTATAATGAAGGCAACACATGATGTAAGTGTCTATATTAGCCTACTATCAAAATGACTTAAAAGTCTTATATAAGTGTTATAATGAAGGCAACACATGATGTAAGTGTCTATATTAGCCTACTATCAAAATGACTTTAAAAGTCTTATATAAGTGTTATAATGAAGACAACACATGATGTAAGTGTCTATATTAGCTAGATTAACCTACTTTTAGAGGCTGATGCAAATCTTTGGTGACAGAAATGTTGTATTTAAATGTTTATTCTTTTTGCAACATTGGTAAACATTAGTCAAATGGAGGCTTCTCACAGGATGAGATAAGTCCTGGGAATGACCGTCTTAGACTGGCCAGAAGTATAGATGTGTGTGTCCAAACATGTATTTAGAGACATACTGTAATAACTTGGAGTAAATAATGAAAAATAAAAACCAAATAAAATAAAAAAATACATTTTTTTACATTTGCATATTATGTATATAATAATCATGTTGTGAATACAAATATTTATATGTGTAGAAAGGCTGGTCTTAAAGAAGGAGGCATTTTTCTCAGCTCTCAAGAAGGTTGTAAATACAAGAAATTGTGTGTGTGTGTGTGTGTGTGTGTGTGTGTGTGTGTGTGTGTGTGTGTGTGTGTGTGTGTGTGTGTGTGTGTGTGTGTGTGTGTGTGTGTGTGTGTGTGTGTGTGTGTGTGTGTGTGTGTGTTTAGGGCTCAAAGCGCATTCTGAGGTCCCATGAGATCGTGTTGCCTCCCAGTGGATTTGTGGAGACAGATCTAGCTCTCACTTTTTCACTGCAGGTAAAAAGTCTATCTGATGATTTTTTGTGTGTGTTAGAGATGCGCGGATAGGCAATTATATCATCCGCAACCGCATTACAAAAGTCGTCATCCGCCCGCCATCCACCCGACCCAACATTTCATCAAAGCCACACCCACCTGTTGTTATTTATCTAATATAGAACATGCAAGGCACTAGTGGGGTTAGAAAGTGTAACTCCCTCCAAACAGCACAGACACAATGGCTTTCTTCAACTGATTTATTTGAAGGCTTCCTTTCCCTTCAAATTCACCGTGAAAACTGTCATAAATAAAGCACGTTACAAACGTAAAATAATAACATGCACAGCATGTGGATCAAACATTTTACCAAGTCAAATACCAACAAATGACAAACAAATACCTCGTTGGCCTGCATGCTTCTTTTAGGAGGAAATAGTGATCTTCTGGCTCTTGTAGGCCAAACACTTCAAGTCCTTGTCACACTTTTTGGTCTTTGTTACAATCAGTCTACACTCTGGGCAGGGTTCTTGAGGGTGCATGGGAGTTTGCCCAACCAGTCTACATGTGCTTTGTGGACTTGGAGAAGGCATTGGACCGTGTCCCTCGGGAAGTCCTGTGGGGAGTGCTCAGAGAGTATGGGGTATCGGACTGTCTAATTGTGGCGGTCCACTTCCTGTATGATCAGTGCCAGAGCTTGGTCCACATTGCCGGCAGTAAGTCGAACACATTTCCAGTGAGGGTTGGACTCCGCCAAGGCTGTCCTTTGTCACCCATTCTGTTCAGAACTTTTATGGACAGAATTTCTAGGCACAGTCAAGGCGTTGAGGGGTTCCGGTTTGGTGACCGCAGGATTAGGTCTCTGCTTTTTGCAGATGATGTGGTCCTGATGGCTTCATCTGACCGGGATCTTCAGCTCTCACTGGATCGGTTTGCAGCCGAGTGTGAAGCGGCCGGAATGAGAATCAGCACCTCCAAGTCCGAGTCCATGGTTCTCGCCCGGAAAAGGGTGGAGTGCCATCTCCGGGTTGGGGAGGAGACCCTGCCCCAAGTGGAGGAGTTCAAGTACCTAGGAGTCTTGTTCACGAGTGGGGGAAGAGTGGATCGTGAGATCGACAGGCGGATCGGTGCGGCGTCTTCAGTAATGCGGACGTTGTACCGGTCCGTTGTGGTGAAGAAGGAGCTGAGCCGGAAGGTAAAGCTCTCAATTTACCGGTCGATCTACGTTCCCATCCTCACCTATGGTCATGAGCTTTGGGTCATGACCGAAAGGATAAGATCACGGGTACAAGCGGCCCAAATGAGTTTGGGTCTCTCCCTTAGAGATAGGGTGAGAAGCTCTGTCATCCGGGAGGAACTCAAAGTAAAGCCGCTGCTCCTTCACATGGAGAGGAGCCAGATGAGGTGGTTCGGGCATCTGGTCAGGATGCCACCCGAACGCCTCCCTAGGGAGGTGTTTAGGGCACGTCCAACCGGTAAGAGGCCACGGGGAAGACCCAGGACACGTTGGGAAGACTATGTCTCCCGGCTGGCCTGGGAACGCCTCGGGATCCCCCGGGAAGAGCTAGACGAAGTGGCTGGGGAGAGGGAAGTCTGGGCTTCCCTGCTTAGGCTGCTGCCCCCGCGACCCGACCTCGGCTAAGCAGAAGATGATGGATGGATGGATACAATAAGTTGCTCTCTTTCTCCCTTCTCATGCATCAAAAAATGTGTACTCATACCCGGAAGTAGCTTCCTTACATCCGTCCACAGACCAAACGAGACACTTCAAAATAAAAGCATGCCCACAGACTGTTTCAAAGAGTGCTGCTCGTTTTCCGTAGGTGGGTAACAACATAGAACTATTTATAAATGGTTGATTTCTACAGGCTAGTAAGGTAAAGTGTTGTACCTGACAAGTTTATATAAGCTAGTAAGGTAAAGTGTTGTACCTGACAAGTTTATATAGGCTAGTAAGGTAAAGTGTTGCACCTGACAAGTTTATATAGGCTAGTAAGTGTTGGGATGTCGCATGGCTGCAGTTGTGTGACCTCAAGTATGCAAAAATCCAGGAGAGCAGAAAGCAGGTAAGATGATTTTAATTTCATCAAAGTAAAAGATATAAACAGAAAGCAGTCTTGCATGGAGATGTTCCCAACATAGGTTTTAACTTCGAGCACTGAGGAGTGCTCGAGTGAAACATAAATAGACCTATGTTGATTGACCGCAGCTGAGGACCGCTGCCAATCAACGGCGAGTGTGACAAAAACAGTGCTCAGCGGAGTAAACAGGAAGTATGACAAAATAAGAGCACTGAACAGGAAACAAAGTACAAAACACGAAAAACTATCAGAAAGTAAGTGACAGATCGTTACAGGACCTCCCCCTCAAGGAACAGATACCAGATGTTCCCTGGAAAAGAAAAATGGAAAAAAATGTCCACAAAGTAAGGGAGGATGGAAGGAGGATTTGGTGGAAGGTCGCCAAACCTCGTGTCCCCGCAGCCAGCGAGGGAAAGTCAGGTGTCGACGGCGCGTAGAGCGCCGCTGGAACTGGCGGGGCGGGCGGCCACGGAACAGCCACATCATTGGCCGAAAAAGAGACGAGTGCATCCCGCGAGGAGGACGCCCAGGGCACGGCCACATCCGCGGCTGACGTGGAGGCGGGCGCGCTGAAGCAGGCCCGGAGACAGCAGACAAAGCGGCGGGGGCTGCAGCCAAAACAGATACCTCTGCAGGAGGCGGCTGAGGAGCCGATGTTGGTGCCGGCGTGGAAACGGCAGACGTCATCAACGGCGTGGAAGCGGCAGACGTCATCGGCGGCGTGGAAGCGGCAGACGTCATCGGCGGCGTGGAAGCGGCAGACGTCATCGGCGGCGTGGAAGCGGCAGACGTCATCGGCGGCGTGAAAGCGGCAGACGTCATCGGCGGCGTGAAAGCGGCAGACGTCATCGGCGGCGTGAAAGCGGCAGACGTCATCGGCGGCGTGAAAGCGGCAGACGTCATCGGCGGCGTGAAAGCGGCAGACGTCATCGGCGGCGTGAAAGCGGCAGACGTCATCGGCGGCGTGAAAGCGGCAGACGTCATCGGCGGCGTGAAAGCGGCAGACGTCATCGGCGGCGTGAAAGCGGCAGACGTCATCGGCGGCGTGAAAGCGGCAGACGTCATCGGCGGCGTGAAAGCGGCAGACGTCATCGGCGGCGTGAAAACGGCAGACGTCATCGGCGGCGTGGAAGCGGCAGATGACGCCGGGCGAGGAGCAGCAAATGCTGGCCGAGGAATAGCGGATGCCGGCGGTGACGAAGCCCGGCGTGGTGCTGCTCTTGGCGGCGTTGGGGCTCGGCGTGGAGCCGGCGTTGGGGCTCGGCGTGGAGCCGGCGTTGGGGCTCGGCGTGGAGCCGGCGTTGGGGCTCGGCGTGGAGCCGGCGTTGGGGCTCGGCGTGGAGCCGGCGTTGGGGCTCGGCGAAAGCCCGCCAGGGACGTAGATGTCTCCGTGGAAGGAGACGCTGGCGGGGATGACAGCGGTGTGTGCCTGGCTGCACCGCAGTGTATAGTGGGCCCCCCTCCACTAGGTGGCTGCCAGACACCGTTCACACATGCGGGAAAACGTGCCTGCTCGTCGGAGTCCCCCGGTGCGAAAACCAGGGACGGGCGGGAGGGGACCAGGAGGAGGGACGAAGACACGTCCCGTGCCAAGTCCCAGCAGGAGGACAAAAGCGACCTCACTGTGGGCTCCACTGGAGCTCTCGGTGAACCAAAAAAGAGAGCGGGAGCTGGCAAAAAGAGCAGCCGGGGAGCAGCCGCTGGAAGCTGCGTAGGAGCAGGGAGAAGCAGCTCAGCAGACGACGGGAAGGATGGCGGCGGCGGACGTGCCGGTCGGAGAGCCGCAGTCGGCGACGGAGCCGCAGGAGCCGCGAGACGTGAAGGAGGAGGCGGGCGCGCCGGTCGGTGAGCCGTAGCCGGCAGCGTTGCCGAGAGGAAGGATGGCGGCGGAGGACGCGCCGGTCGGAGAGCCGTAGCCGGTAGCGTTGCCGCGGGAGCCGCGAGGCATGCAGGAAGTGGCGGACGTGCTGGTCGGAGAGCCGTAGCCAGCCGTTGAGCCGAGAGGAAAGATGGCGGCGGGGGACGCGCCGGTCGGAGAGCCGAAGCCGGTGGCGTTGCCGCGGGGAGAGGGTCCGCGTCTGTAGGCTGGGACCGCACAAACCTGGCCTTCAAGTCCTCCAGGAATTGTGCGGTCCAGAACGTCGGCTGAGGATTGCCGACAGGGATTCTCGCGAGGTCACAATTTTCTGGCTCGAAGTTACTGTTGGGATGTCGCATGGCTGCAGTTGTGTGACCTCAAGTATGCAAAAATCCAGGAGAGCAGAAAGCAGGTAAGATGATTTTAATTTCATCAAAGTAAAAGATATAAACAGAAAGCAGTCTTGCATGGAGATGTTCCCAACATAGGTTTTAACTTCGAGCACTGAGGAGTGCTCGAGTGAAACATAAATAGACCTGTTGATTGACCGCAGCTGAGGACCGCTGCCAATCAACGGCGAGTGTGACAAAAACAGTGCTCAGCGGAGTAAACAGGAAGTATGACAAAATAAGAGCACTGAACAGGAAACAAAGTACAAAACACGAAAAACTATCAGAAAGTAAGTGACAGATCGTTACAAGTAAGGTAAAGTGTTGTACCTGACAAGTTTATATAGGCTAGTAAGGTAAAGCGTTGTACCTGACAAGTTTATATAGGCTAGTAAGGTAAAGTGTTGTACCTGACAAGTTTATATAAGCTAGTAAGGTAAAGTGTTGTACCTGACACGTTTATATAGGCTAGTAAGGTAAAGTGTTGTACCTGACAAGTTTATATAGGCTAGTAAGGTAAAGTGTTGTACCTGACAAGTTTATATAGGCTAGTAAGGTAAAGTGTTGTACCTGACAAGTTTATACAGGCTAGTAAGGTAAAGTGTTGTACCTGACAAGTTTATATAAGCTAGTAAGGTAAAGTGTTGTACCTGACAAGTTTATATAGGCTAGTAAGTTAAAGTGTTGTACCTGACAAGTTTATATAGGCTAGTAAGGTAAAGTGTTGTACCTGACAAGTTTATATAAGCTAGTAAGGTAAAGTGTTGTACCTGACAAGTTTATATAGGTTAGTAAGGTAAAGTGTTGTACCTGACAAGTTTATATAGGCTAGTAAGGTAAAGTGTTGTACCTGACAAGTTTATATAGGCTAGTAAGGTAAAGTGTTGTACCTGACAAGTTTATATAGGCTAGTAAGGTAAAGTGTTGCACCTGACAAGTTTATATAAGCTAGTAAGGTAAAGTGTTGTACCTGACAAGTTTATATAGGCTAGTAAGGTAAAGTGTTGTACCTGACAAGTTTATACAGGCTAGTAAGGTAAAGTGTTGTACCTGACAAGTTTGGGCTGCCTTACTTCTGCAGCCTTCATCAGAGGTGTCACGTGATGTTATCGTGACCTCGTCTGTGACGTCTTATATGGATTGTTTTGATTGATACTTTTATTAGTAGATTGCACAGTACAGTACATATTCCGTACAATTGACCACTAAATGGTAACACCCCAATAAGTTTTTCAACTTGTTTAAGTCGGGGTCCACCTTCATCAATTCATGGTAAAAAAGTGAGTTCCCTGACTGGGAATCGAACCTGGGCCGCGGCGGTGAGCGCGTTGAATCCTAACCACTAGACTGTACCATCAAGAGTTGTCAGGAACAACACTTTAACTTACATGGCTATATAAATCAACCATTTATAAATACACGTCAGTAGGCTGAATGAAGCTCTTCAACATAACATTGAACTATGTGTACAGGTGCTGTTCATATTATTAGAATATCATGAAAAAGTTGATTTATTTCAGTAATTATATTCCGAACGTGAAACTTACATATTATATCAATTCATTACACACATAGTGATATATTTGAAATGTTTATTTCTTTAAATTTTGATGATTAGTACTGACAATTACTGAAAATCCCAAATTCAGTATCTCAGAAAATTAGAATATTAGTTACGACTAGTACCAAAAAATATTTTTTAGAAATGTGGGCCAACTGAAAAGTATGAACATGGAAAGTTTCAGCATGTACGGCAATCAATACTTAGTTGCAGCTCCTTTTGCCTGAATTGCTGCAGCAATACATGGAGTCCAGCAGTCTGTTGCACCCTCAGGTGTTATGAGAGCCCAGCTTGCTTTAATTAAATTGGTCGGCGGCAGGCAGCATAAAACTTCCTGGTAGACTGCTGCATTGACCCTAGACCTCAGGAAACCCAGTGGACCAACACCAGCAGATGACATGGCACCCCAGACCATTACCCATTGTGGAAATTTGACACTGGACTTCAGGCAACGTGGATTCTGTGCCTCTCCTGTCTTTCCTCCAGACTCTGGGACCTTGATTTCCAAAGGAGATGCAAAATTTAATTTGAAAACATAACTTTGGACCACTCAGCAGCAGTCCAGTCCTTTTTGTCTTGAGTCCAGGCGAGACGCTTTTGACGTCTCTTATTCAAGAGTGGCTTTACACAAGGAATGCGACAGCTGAAGCCCATATCTTGCATAGGTCGTTGCGTGGTGGTTCTTGAAGCACTGACTCCAGCTGCAGTCCACTCTTTGTGGATCTCCCCCACATTTTTGTTTGACAATCCTCTCCAGGGCGCAGTTATCCCTCTTGCTTGTACACTTTTTTCTAGCACATCTTTGTCTTTCCTTGGCCTCTCTATTAATGTGCTTGGACACAGAGCTCTGGGAACATCCAACCTCTTTGGCAATGACCTTTTGTGTCTTGCCCTCCTTCTTGAAAGTATCAATGGTCATCTTTTGGACAGTTGTCAAGTCAGCAGTCTTCCCCATGATTGTGTGTCGTACAGAATCAAAACCAGAGACCATTTAAAGGCTTTTCCAGGTGTTTTGAGTTAGTTAGCTAATTAGAGTGTGGCACCAGGTGTCTTCAATATCTGACCTTTTCACCATATTCTAATTTTCTGAGATGTTGAATTGAGGGTTTTCATTGGTTGTCAGCTATAATCATCTCCTTTTTGGCAAAAAACACTTGAAATGTATCAGTCTGTTTGGAATGAATGTATACATTCTACAAGTTTGACTTTCTAAATGGAATTATTGAAATAAATCAACTTTTTCATGATATTCTAATAATATGACAGGAACCTGTATATATTTCAGAATTGGTTCAACCGCTAACCGCCCGCATCTATTTAAAACCTATTTTTTTGTCATGTCACCCGCCCGACCCACGGTTTATCCGCGGACTCCGTGGTTGTGACCGCAAACCGCGCATCTCTAGTGTGTGTGCATGTGTGTGTGTGTGTGTGTGTGTGTGTGACAGCCGAAAATGAAAGGTGTTTTTCCTTGCGGCCAGTACCCACACTACCTGAAGCGGGAAGGCAACAAGCTGGAGATCCTCCTGCAGAGACGCAAGCGCTACAAGAACAGAACCATCCTGGGCTACAAGACGCTGGCGGCGGGCTCCATCGACATGGCGGAGGTACGACGCCCGCTTTTGCGTCGCCGTCCTTTTGTTGACGCGCTTGTCGCTCCTCAGGTGATGCAGCATCCCACAGAAGGAGGACAGTTTCTTTCTCTGTGTGGCAACCAGAAGGACACGCTGGGCAAGGTGGCGGAGATCTGGATCTTCTCGCTGTCCAGTCAGCCCGTCGACCACGAAGACGCCGCACAGGGAGGACAGAAGACCAAATGTTCTGGTAATTGCGTCGACGGTCTCCATGGTAACAAGTTAAGATGGCTGACGAGCGTCTTGCACTCCAGACAACTACTCGGAGGAGGAGTACGAGAGCTTCTCTTCGGATCCGGAGGCCAGCGACGACGCCGTGCAAGCTCAGGTCGGACGTCCCAGTTGGAGTTTGTCTTTGTCCCAAACGTCACGCTTTTTATTTGTCCTCAGGACCTGGAGGACGACGACTACGACGCACGCAAGCCAAAGAAGCTGAGGAGGTCCATCGTCAGGACCACGTCCATCACCAGAGTGAGACGCTCAGGCTTTTGTCTTCCTGTATGCAGGGGTGTGTTGCGTTTGGACCAGATGTTCTCAAAGGGAATTTAAGTTACTGGTCAATCCCAAGTTCTTTTAATGACACATAACCTGAGTTTAAATGATTACCCAGAACACAATAGGTACTTTGCAATTTATTCCAAAGCTTTGGAGAGACCAACCTAAAAACAACACATTCAAATCGCGTCGCCAAGTTGATCTGAAAACATTACGGAAGCGCTGTCTTCTTCAATATGTCTCTCGCCCCCACCCTCCAGAACAAATACACATGTCTATTCTTCTCTTCAGCTGGCGACAGGATAAGATAAGGAAAATGAGTATCTCTTCTCCTAACATTCCTAAAGCCAAGGTTAACTTGCAGTGTACAATGGACATGAGAAAAAAAAATAGGAATCAATCAATCAATCAATGTTTACTTATATAGCCCTAAATCACTAGTGTCTCAAAGGGCTGCACAAACCACTACGACATCCTCGGTAGGCCCACATAAGGGCAAGGAAAACTCACACCCAGTGGGACATCGGTGACAATGATGACTATGAGAACCTTGGAGAGGAGGAAAGCAATGGATGTCGAGCGGGTCTAACATGATACTGTGAAAGTTCAATCCATAATGGATCCAACACAGTCGCGAGAGTCCAGTCCAAAGCGGATCCAACACAGCAGCGAGAGTCCCGTTCACAGCGGAGCCAGCAGGAAACCATCCCAAGCGGAGGCGGATCAGCAGCGCAGAGATGTCCCCAGCCTATACACAGGCGAGCAGTAGAGTACAAATGGAAAACACTAGTTATTTGAAATATGACTATAGAAAGAAATAACTCTTAAATATGGATATATGTAGATATCTATCTCCGTCAGGTGCCACACTCATTTCAGATGGGGGGCCGCATGGAGACAAATCTACTCCCAAGTCGGCCGGACACCATAACTTAAAGATAAAGACAACTTCAGATTGTTGTCTTTGTTTTAAAATAGAACAAGCACATTCTGAAAATGTACAAAACATAATGATGTGTTTTGACTAAAGGGGACTAAGGGGAGGTGACGGCAACTGACATCAGAGGGTGTTTTAATGTTCAATAATTTATTATACATATGGACAATATATATATAATAAGAATAATAAACAATATTAACAAATGAACTAAGGAAATGAAGTGTGACAAAACTCGAGTTTTTATGGTGTAAGACTGTGTAGAATTTAACTGAAGTGGGTGTTACCAAAGTGTTGAACGAGATACGAGGAAGTCCAGGGGGCAGGCAGATGATCAGGGGCGAGAGAGAGGCGTCAAGAGTCCAGGGGCGAGCGAGGAGTCGAGGAACGAGGGAGACAGTCAGAGGACAGAAGGAGATACGGGGAAAAGTGAGACGCACAACTCACTTACCAGGTGACGGAGGGTACTGCGGGGACACGGGAGAAGACAAGTGGACAAGTCAAGCCACGGAGAGAAAAAACAAGAATAGAGCATAAAGTAGTCGCTTAGGGTAGCTACACCATGAAAACTAAGTTCCCACGCTGATCCTTGGGTCCACTGATCTTTTATCCAGTTCGCCCTCATCAATTCCAGGTGTGCAGATGTGCGATTGAGTGCAGGCTTGTCGCTCCGTGGGCGTGCTGCGCTCAGCGAGCAGTCAGATGAGGAACTGTGGCACTCAGATGCAGGAGGGAAAAGTAGACTGCGCGTGCGCTGTAACACATAAAGGGACAAGCGGTAGTAAATGGATGGATGGATGGATGTTGCATCTTTATTTGTCCTTATTTATACTTTCTAAATAAAAGTGGTAATGTTCATCAGTCAACTCAATAATGTTCAAAATGTCAAAATAAAAAAGTAATATCAAATTACAGGATGTTATTTATGTAGTTTGCTCATTTTCCTGGACTAGTGCACTAACATCATGTGGTTTATTTATTTTTTCAAACATGTAGCGTCATCTACGAAGATGCAAAGAATTGCTTTTGCGACATCTAGTGGACACATTTAGAACAGCAGTTTCTTTCATTCAAACATTTCGGCTCATTTTCATACTTGGCAAAGTCATCGGATAAAACCCGTTCAAGCCCGCACTTCCTCCGTTTGACACCCGTGCTGTAGTCTGTAGAAATAGCGCTGGTGAAATGGCAGCTAATGTATTTGATGTCCTTTTTTCTTTAATGTTTACCTCCTTGTTTTCATGTGTTTGAACTTATTTTTTGTACATTTTTCAAAGTGCACTGCACACACATCATTTCCCCTCTGAGGGATGAATAGCGTCTGTCCTATCTTATTAAAGCTAACTGAGCTAACGCTAAAGATAGGGACAAAGCAGACAAAAAGCTGAAAATGAAGCAAAAGCTAAAAAGTACTGTGTTTTTACAACTTTAAGGCGCCCTTGAAATCCTCGCATTTTCTCAAAAAAATGGACAGTTCACTTAAACCTGCAGCGCCTTATGTAAATATTACATCTGGGTGTGCTTATTTTGGTGTTGATACAAGGTGTAATGATAAGTGGTATGTGTGGACTGCAGGTTGACGCCTGTTCAGTAAATGACACTAACAGGTACCAGTAAGCAAGCAAGACCAAAACGGTGATGTTTTATTGAGAATATAGAACATTACACATTACAGCCAGGTACATAAGACAGAAAGTGGCTTGAAGATGACGTGCAGAACATCATCTATGCAATGTTTTGGGGCAAAGAAGCACCCTCACATGTTATGTAGACCACAAGGAAGTCTTTTAAATGTCGAAAAAATAATTCTAATACGACCCCTTTAATCCTTTTGTATGAAAATAGACGCCTTCATTGACAGTGCGTCTTAAAATCCGATGTGGTCTGAAAAATACGCTACGCCCTCCACTCAAGCTAATGAAGATGCAAAATCAATCAATCAATCAATGTTTACTTATATAGCCCTAAATCACTAGTGTCTCAAAGGGCTGCACAAACCACTACGACATCCTCGGTAGGCCCACATAAGGGCAAGTAAAACTCACACCCAGTGGGACGTCGGTGACAATGATGACTATGAGAACCTTGGAGAGGAGGAAAGCAATGGATGTCGAGCGGGTCTAACATGATACTGTGAAAGTTCAATCCATAATGGATCCAACACAGTCGCGAGAGTCCAGTCCAAAGAGGATCCAAGACACAGCAGCGAGAGTCCCGTTCACAGCGGAGCCAGCAGGAAACCATCCCAAGCATAGGCGGATCAGCAGCGCAGAGATGTCCCCAGCCGATACACAGGCGAGCAGTACATGGCCACCGGATCGGACCGGACCCCCTCCACAAGGGAGAGTGGGACATAGGAGAAAAAGAAAAGAAGCGGCAGATCAACTGGTCTAAAAAGGGAGCCTATTTAAAGGCTAGAGTATACAAATGAGTTTTAAGGTGAGACTTAAATGCTTCTACTGAGGTGGCATCGCGAACTGTTACCGGGAGGGCATTCCAGAGTACTGGAGCCCGAACGGAAAATGCTCTATAGCCCGCAGACTTTTTTTGGGCTTTGGGAATCACTAATAAGCCGGAGTCCTTTGAAAGTAAACACAAGTTTGAAACTAAGGCTGAAAATAAGTGACCGGGCGCTAAAGATGAAGGTTAACGTGAACCGACTCAGTGGATTAGTGGTTAGAGTGTCCGCCTTGACATCGGTAGCTCGTGAGTTTAAATCCCTATAAAAATGGGAGCCATTACCTCCCTGCTTGGCACTCAACATTAAGGCTTGGATTTGGGGGTTAAATCACCATAAATGATTCCTGGGCGTGACCACCGCTGCTGCTCACCGCTCCCCTCACCTCCCATTTTGAGATCAAGGGTGATGGGTCAAAAGCAGGGAATAATTTCACCACAACTAGTATGTGTGTGTGACAATCATTGCTACTTTAACTTTACTTTTTAACACGAAACTGACGCAAAAGGTAATGCTTAGGCTAAGTCGGGGGTCGGCAACCCGCGGCTCTTTAGCGCCGCCCTAGTGGCTCTCTGGAGCTTTTTTAAAAATGTATGAAAAATGGAAAAAGATGAGGGGAAAAAATATAAAAAAATATATTTTTTGTTTTAATATAGTTTCTGTAGGAGGACAAACATGACACAAACCTCCCTAATTGGGGTGGTATAGCTCGGTTGGTAGAGTGGCCGTGCCAGCAACTTGAGGGTTGCAGGTTCGATTCCCGCTTCCGCCATCCTCGTCACTGCCGTTGTGTCCTTGGGCAAGACACTTGACCCACCTGCTCCCAGTGCCACCCACACCGCTTTAAATGTAACTTAGATATTGGGTTTCACTATGTAAAGCGCTTTGAGTCACTAGAGAAAAGCGCTATATAAATATAATTCACTTCACTTCAATTGTTAGAAAGTACACTGTTTATATTAAACATGCGAGTACTGAGTGAGCGCTGTTTTGTCCTACTAATTTTGGCGGTCCTTGAACTCACCCTAGTTTGTTTACATGCATTTCTAAGACGTGATTTATTCCACTTCTTTTTCTGTCTCATTTTGTCCACCAACATTATAAAGTTGTGCATGAATGCACAAAGGTGAGTTTTGTTGATGTTATTGACTTGTGTGGAGTGCTAATCAGACATATTTGGTCACTGCAAGCTAATCGATGCTAACATGCTATTTAGGCTAGCTGTATGTACATATTGCATCATTATGCCTCATTTGTAGCTAGATTATATTTGTCATTAAAACAATGCGGACACTTGGTTTGGAAAAAACAATAAAAGAAAGCCTTTAATGCGCCATCTTGCTCCTCTGTTGATTTTTCATGAGATGAATCAGTAAAATGTTTGGTGTTTTCTTTCAAACAGAAGCTGACTTGATTGTTTGCTCTTTCAGCAGCAGAACTTCAAGCAGAGGGTGGTCGCTCTTCTCAAGAGGTTCCGAGTTTCTGACGAGGTGAGCCACACCGAACATTCATCCATCCATTTCCTACCGCTTGTCCCTTATGGGGTCACGGGGGGGTGCTGGAGCCTATCCTAGCTGCACATGGGTGGAAGGCGGGGAGACGCCGATCATGTCACCCACCGATCACAACTTAAACACCTGCCATTTGTGGAGACATGAAGAAGGAACAGTATCTTCCATATGAGGAGGTGTGAAGAAGTGATGACATATAACATTGCATCTCATAGACGATGTCTCATTTGTGGCGACATCTATCAAAATGAGGGCGGTCCCAAAGAGGAGGGACTTTTCACGTTGACTGTGTGTCGCTTTTAAAAGTGCCCCCCCTCTGGTCAACATATGAAATAACAAGTGTGTTGAAGAAATGTGCACCCTTTGGCCTAAATTAATTAAAAAAAAAAAATACACACGTATATAGAAGCATACTGTAATAACGAAGTAAATAATGAGGATTAAAAACCAATTACAAACAACAACAAAAATCACTAAAAGCAGTCTTTTTCTCACAATGTGTCAACTTTTTTCTGATAAAATTGGGAAGAATTTCTCATATTCTTTCTGTTTCTGTAATATTGCAATATTTTATCATAAAATTATTACCTTTTTGTGTAAAATTATTACTTTTTAATGCAAAATGGTTACATTTGTCGTATAAAATTCTGACTTTTCTCACAATGTTGCCAATTGTTTTGTTGTTCTTGTAAAATACTGACATTATTTGAGTAAAATTATGACTTTTGTCACAATTTTGCCGAATAAAAATTCTGACTATTATATTGCCAATATTTTTAAACATTTCTTATAAAATTGTGACTTTTGTCGAGTAAAATGCCCACTCTTTTCATAAAATTGCCAAAATGTTAAGCGTTTTTTTTGTAAAATTGCGACCATTATTGACTAAAGTTCCAGCTTTTTTCACGATATTGCCAGTTGTTTTGTTATTCTTGCAAAATAGTGCCATTTTTGTAGTAAAATTATAACTTTTGTCATCATTTTGCCAAATAAAAATTCTAATTATTATTACAATATTGCCAATATTTTAAAATGTTCTTATAAAATTGTGACCTATGTCGAATAAAATTCCCACTCTTCATAAAGTTGCCAAAATTGTAAGTGTTTTTTTGTAAAATTGTGACTCATTGAGTAAAGTTCCAGCTTTTTTCACGATATTGCCAGTTGTTATGTTGTTCTTGTAAAGTTTTGACTAGCGTCGAGTAAAACGATGACTTTTATTATAATTCTGCCAAAATTCAAAGTTTTTCTTGTGAAATTCTAACTCGTTTTTCACAACAAGCTATTTTATATTTAAATAGTATGTACATATTATTCATTGTAAGTACAAAACTTTATATTTCTAGAAAGGGTGGTCCTAAAGGGAGGCATTTGTCTCAGGTCTCAAGAAAGTAACTAATACAAGAATGTGTGTGTGTGTGTGTGTGTGTGTGTGTGTGTGTGTGTGTGTGTGTGTGTGTGTGTGTGTGTGTGTGTGTGTGTGTGTGTGTGTGTGTGTGTGTGTGTGTGCACGTGTGAAGGTTCTGGACTCTGAGCAGGATCTGGCTGAGGCTCCTCCCGAGGTGGAGGAAGAGGATCTGGACAGTGTGGAGTTTGAGAACCCCAGCGAGAGCGAAGCAGAACTGGACGACGACGACAGCGTCCTGAGCACACCGAAACCCAAACTCAAGTCAGTTCCTGAACATGAAATCAACACACACAAAGATCTCCTCAAGAACTAAGTGTACTTGTCTAAAAAAATGTCAACAGCAAAATGTCGTGCAACTTCATTTTGCACACTGTGGCATTTTAAGTTTTTTTGGGGGTGGGAGGGTGTCAGGTTCAAACACTGATGACATCTATTAAACAGACAAGAAGCAAGGAATCATGCATAGACAGAGTTCAATTTGGCTCAAATGAGGAGAGACGTATTGGGCTGTACTTTTAGTTACAGATCCAACCTACACTCTAAGGTACAGTCCCACGTGCTCCTCTATTTATTTGGGAGGTCCCTGGTTACATCACTGAGGCTGCTGCTGAAGGAAGGGGGCTAACTTCAGCAGCCCCAGTTAGACACAATATATGACTATTCAGAAAATGCAAATGTGCTGACACTCGTGATATTGCACTGTCTCTGCTTTGTCTACGTCACGGTACTTGATGTTCTGGACACAAACACTGATAAGAGACGAAAGCAATCCAAGATTGCAGATTGTCCCTTTGCACGGATAGAAAAGTACAACTTCAGCACAATTGATAATAACTATAGCAATGGCCTTTAAGCATAAGTGATAACTTACACATAATTCTTCTAAAAGGGGGACATAGACATAGAATATACCTCAATGATATCATACTGTGGCCTTGTAACTGTGATGATATCATACAGTGAGATTGTGATACTGTTAAATAAGAACATTATATTTGCTAATAGTGTTTCTGTGCCAGAAAATAGTCTGCACTGTCATGTCAAAATTGAATCCGGAAATGATGATTTACGCGTTCATTTTGTCTCGTATCGACTATTTCAATTCTCTTTTCACTTTTTTTAACAAGCTAAAGAGACTTCAGACTGTGCAAAATGCAGCTGCCAGACTTTAGGCCGCTGCACCTAGACCAGTCCAGATCACCCACCTTTCATCCAGTCTTCATCACCTTCCAGTTCAATTCTGCATTGAGTTGAAGATTTTAGTCCTGACATTTCAATGTGCTGCGATGAGGTGGCGACTTGTCCAGGGTGTACTCCGCCTTCCGCCTGATTGTAGCTGAGATAGGCGCCAGCGGCCCCTGCGACACCAAAAAGGGAATAAGCGGTAGAAAATGGATGGGCATTTCAATGTGCATTGGATGGTGGGGCCCCTCACTAAATCACTGACTTCCTGTGCCCCTACACTCCAGTTGCATGGTGGGGCCCCTCACTACATCACTGACTTGTTTTGCCCCTACTCTCCAGTTGCATGGTGGGGCCCCTCACTACATCACTGACTTGTTTTCCCCTACTCTCCAGTTGCATGGTGGGGCCCCTCACTACATCACTGACCTCCTATGTCCCTACTTTCCAGTTGCATGGTGGGGCCCCTCACTACATCACTGACTTGTTTTGCCCCTACTCTCCAGTTGCATGGTGGGGCCCCTCACTACATCACTGACCTCCTATGTCCCTACTTTCCAGTTGCATGGTGGGGCCCCTCACTACATCACTGACTTGTTTTGCCCCTACTCTCCAGTTGCATGGTGGGGCCCCTCATTACACCACTGACCTCCTATGTCCCTACTTTCCAGTTGCATGGTGGGGCCCCTCACTACATCACTGACTTGTTTTTCCCCTACTCTCCAGTTGCATGGTGGGGCCCCTCACTACATCACTGACCTCCTATGTCCCTACTTTCCAGTTGCATGGTGGGGCCCCTCACTACATCACTGACTTGTTTTGCCCCTACTCTCCAGTTGCATGGTGGGGCCCCTCATTACATCACTGACTTGTTTTGCCCCTACTCTCCAGTTGCATGGTGGGGCCCCTCAGTAAATCACTGACTTGTTTTTCCCCTACTCTCCAGTTGCATGGTGGGGCCCCTCACTACATCACTGACTTGTTTTCCCCTACTCTCCAGTTGCATGGTGGGGCCCCTCACTACATCACTGACTTGTTTTGCCCCTACTCTCCAGTTGCATGGTGGGGCCCCTCAGTACATCACTGACTTGTTTTGCCCCTACTCTCCAGTTGCATGGTGGGGCCCCTCACTACATCACTGACTTGTTTTGCCCCTACTCTCCAGTTGCATGGTGGGGCCCCTCATTACATCACTGACTTGTTTTTCCCCTACTCTCCAGTTGCATGGTGGGGCCCCTCACTACATCACTGACTTGTTTTGCCCCTACTCTCCAGTTGCATTGTGGGGCCCCTCAGTACATCACTGACTTGTTTTGCCCCTACTCTCCAGTTGCATTGTGGGGCCCCTCACTACATCACTGACTTGTTTTTCCCCTACTCTCCAGTTGCATGGTGGGGCCCCTCACTACATCACTGACTTGTTTTCCCCTACTCTCCAGTTGCATGGTGGGGCCCCTCACTACATCACTGACTTGTTTTGCCCCTACTCTCCAGTTGCATGGTGGGGCCCCTCACTACATCACCAACTTGTTTTGCCCCTACTCTCCAGTTGCATGGTGGGGCCCCTCACTACATCACTGACTTGTTTTTCCCCTACTCTCCAGTTGCATGGTGGGGCCCCTCACTACATCACTGACTTGTTTTGCCCCTACTCTCCAGTTGCATGGTGGGGCCCCTTAGTACATCTCTGACTTGTTTTGCCCCTACTCTCCAGTTGCATGGTGGGGCCCCTCACTACATCACTGACCTCCTATGTCCCTACACTCCAGTTGCATGGTGGGGCCCCTCAGTACATCTCTGACTTGTTTTGCCCCTACTCTCCAGTTGCATGGTTGGGCCCCTCAGTACATCACTGACTTCCTATGTCCCTACTCTCCAGTTGCATGGTGGGGCCCCTCACTACATCACTGACCTCCTATGTCCCTACTCTCCAGTTGCATGGTGGGGCCACTCAGTACATCTCTGACTTGTTTTGCCCCTACTCTCCAGTTGCATGGTGGGGCCCCTCATTACACCACTGACCTCCTATGTCCCTACACTCCAGTTGCATGGTGGGGCCCCTCAGTACATCTCTGACTTGTTTTGCCCCTACTCTCCAGTTGCATGGTGGGGCCCCTCACTACACCACTGACCTCCTATGTCCCTACACTCCAGTTGCATGGTGGGGCCCCTCACTATATCACTGACCTCCTATGTCCCTACACTCCAGTTGCATGGTGGGGCCCCTCACTACATCACTGACTTGTTTTGCCCCTACTCTCCAGTTGCATGGTGGGGCCCCTCAGTACATCACTGACTTGTTTTTCTCCTACTCTCCAGTTGCATGGTGGGGCCCCTCAGTACATCACTGACTTGTTTTTCCCCTACTCTCCAGTTGCATGGTGGGGCCCCTCAGTACATCACTGACTTGTTTTGCCCCTACTCTCCAGTTGCATGGTGGGGCCCCTCACTACATCACTGACTTGTTTTGCCCCTACTCTCCAGTTGCATGGTGGGGCCCCTCAGTACATCACTGACTTGTTTTGCCCCTACTCTCCAGTTGCATGGTGGGGCCCCTCACTACATCACTGACTTGTTTTGCCCCTACTCTCCAGTTGCATGGTGGGGCCCCTCACTACATCACTGACCTCCTATGTCCCTACACTCCAGTTGCATGGTGGGGCCCCTCAGTACATCTCTGACTTGTTTTGCCCCTACTCTCCAGTTGCATGGTTGGGCCCCTCAGTACATCACTGACTTCCTATGTCCCTACTCTCCAGTTGCATGGTGGGGCCCCTCACTACATCACTGACCTCCTATGTCCCTACTCTCCAGTTGCATGGTGGGGCCACTCAGTACATCTCTGACTTGTTTTGCCCCTACTCTCCAGTTGCATGGTGGGGCCCCTCATTACACCACTGACCTCCTATGTCCCTACACTCCAGTTGCATGGTGGGGCCCCTCAGTACATCTCTGACTTGTTTTGCCCCTACTCTCCAGTTGCATGGTGGGGCCCCTCACTACACCACTGACCTCCTATGTCCCTACACTCCAGTTGCATGGTGGGGCCCCTCACTATATCACTGACCTCCTATGTCCCTACACTCCAGTTGCATGGTGGGGCCCCTCACTACATCACTGACTTGTTTTGCCCCTACTCTCCAGTTGCATGGTGGGGCCCCTCAGTACATCACTGACTTGTTTTTCTCCTACTCTCCAGTTGCATGGTGGGGCCCCTCAGTACATCACTGACTTGTTTTTCCCCTACTCTCCAGTTGCATGGTGGGGCCCCTCAGTACATCACTGACTTGTTTTGCCCCTACTCTCCAGTTGCATGGTGGGGCCCCTCACTACATCACTGACTTGTTTTGCCCCTACTCTCCAGTTGCATGGTGGGGCCCCTCAGTACATCACTGACTTGTTTTGCCCCTACTCTCCAGTTGCATGGTGGGGCCCCTCAGTACATCACTGACTTGTTTTGCCCCTACTCTCCAATTGCATTGTGGGGCCCCTCAGTACATCACTGACTTGTTTTGCCCCTACTCTCCAATTGCACGGTTGGGGCCCCTCAGTAAATCTCTGACTTGTTTTTCCCCTACTCTTCAGGGTCTTCAGGCCAGGGTCTTCTAAAGATCCCAAAAAGTTGTTTTAAAAGCCGTGGAGACCTGGTATTCCAGACTATAGTCCCCAGACTCTGGAACAACTCGCTGCAGTCCCTCAGTGATCTTGACTGTTGACACTTTGAAGAAACATCTGAAAACTTCTCTTTTTAGTAAAGCTTTTAGTTAATATATCTTTTAACTATCATTTTAATCCACTTTGCATCCTTTTTCTACCGTAATGTTGCCCCTGTTCTTTTCATTGAATTGTTGTTTTACTTCTTGTTGTTTTACTTCTTGTTGTTTTACTTCACCTATGTTTTGTACAGCGCTTTGTCATTTTGAAAATGGCTTCATGAATAAAATGTACTTTCTTACTAACTTGCATTGCAGGCCATATTTCGAGGGTTTGTCGCTGTCGAGCTCGCAGACGGAGATCGGGAGCGTCCACAGCAGCCAGCTGGAGTCGGCCAGTGTGGTGAGACGTCCTGTTGGACCCTGCTGGACATTTCAAGTCCCTCATACCTTTCTCTTGTGTCTGCCTGCAGATCCACAACGACGCCAGCAAACTCGGCCATGAGGACGACAATGTGTCTGAGCGTGTCTCATATGTGAGTCATGAGGACGACAATGTGTCTGAGCGTGTCTCATATGTGAGTCATGAGGACGACAATGTGTCTGACCGTGTCTCATATGTGAGTCATGAGGACGACAATGTGTCTGAGCGTGTCTCATATGTGAGTCATGAGGACGACAATGTGTCTGAGCGTGTCTCATATGTGAGTCATGAGGACGACAATGTGTCTGAGCGTGTCTCATATGTGAGTCATGAGGACGACAATGTGTCTGAGCGTGTCTCATATGTGAGTCATGAGGACGACAATGTGTCTGAGCGTGTCTCATATGTGAGTCATGAGGACGACAATGTGTCTGAGCGTGTCTCATATGTGAGTCATGAGGACGACAATGTGTCTGACCGTGTCTCATATGTGAGTCATGAGGACGACAATGTGTCTGAGCGTGTCTCATATGTGAGTCATGAGGACGACAATGTGTCTGACCGTGTCTCATATGTGAGTCATGAGGACGACAATGTGTCTGACCGTGTCTCATATGTGAGTCATGAGGACGACAATGTGTCTGACCGTGTCTCATATGTGAGTCATGAGGACGACAATGTGTCTGAGCGTGTCTCATATGTGAGTCATGAGGACGACAATGTGTCTGACCGTGTCTCATATGTGAGTCATGAGGACGACAATGTGTCTGAGCGTGTCTCATATGTGAGTCATGAGGACGACAATGTGTCTGAGCGTGTCTCATATGTGAGTCATGAGGACGACAATGTGTCTGAGCGTGTCTCATATGTGAGTCATGAGGACGACAATGTGTCTGAGCGTGTCTCATATGTGAGTCATGAGGACGACAATGTGTCTGACCGTGTCTCATATGTGAGTCATGAGGACGACAATGTGTCTGAGCGTGTCTCATATGTGAGTCATGAGGATGACAATGTGTCTGACCGTGTCTCATATGTGAGTCATGAGGACGACAATGTGTCTGACCGTGTCTCATATGTGAGTCATGAGGACGACAATGTGTCTGACCGTGTCTCATATGTGAGTCATGAGGACGACAATGTGTCTGACCGTGTCTCATATGTGAGTCATGAGGACGACAATGTGTCTGACCGTGTCTCATATGTGAGTCATGAGGACGACAATGTGTCTGAGCGTGTCTCATATGTGAGTCATGAGGACGACAATGTGTCTGAGCGTGTCTCATATGTGAGTCATGAGGACGACAATGTGTCTGAGCGTGTCTCATATGTGAGTCATGAGGACGACAATGTGTCTGACCGTGTCTCATATGTGAGTCATGAGGACGACAATGTGTCTGACCGTGTCTCATATGTGAGTCATGAGGACGACAATGTGTCTGACCGTGTCTCATATGTGAGTCATGAGGATGACAATGTGTCTGACCGTGTCTCATATGTGAGTCATGAGGACGACAATGTGTCTGAGCATGTCTCATATGTGAGTCATGAGGACGACAATGTGTATGACCGTGTCTCATATGTGAGTCATGACATTCTCTCACGTCTGAGCTTGGTAGAGCGGCTGTGCCAGCAACTTGAGGGATCCTGGTTCGATCCGCAGCTTCTGCCATGCTAGTCAATCAATCAGTAAAAGTCGATTTGTGTAGCCGTCAATCACCAGCGTCAAGGAGCTTTGAGTACCTGGAAGGTGGAAAAGCATGATACAAACACAGCTCATTCACCCTCAAGTCTCACACACCAGTCACTAGAAGCTCTCATGTGATCATGTCTCCCACGCATGTCTCTCATCGTCTATGCAAGTTTCTCATCATGTCTCACAAGTCATGAGGATATCTGATCATGTCTCATAGGTGGGTCATGACAATTTTCTTGTACAAACCCCATTTCCATAGGAGTTGGGAATTTGTGTTCGATGTAAATATAAACAGAATACAATGATTTGCAAATCCTTTTCAAGCCATATTCAGTTGAATATGCTACAAAGACAACATATTTCATGTTCAAACTCATAAACTTTATTTTTTATTGCAAATAATCATTTACTTTAGAATTTGATGCCAGCAACACGTGACAAAGAAGTTGGGAAAGGTGGCAATAAATACTGATAAAGTTGAGGAATGCTCATCAAACACTTATTTGGAACATCCCACAGGTGTGCAGGCTAATTGGGAACAGGTGGGTGCCATGATTGGCTATAAAAACAGCTTCCCAAAAAATGCTCAGTCTTTCACAAGAAAGGATGGGGCGAGGTACACCCCTTTGTCCACAACTGTGTGAGCAAATAGTCAAACAGTTTAAGAACAACCTTTCTCAAAGTGACATTGCAAGAAATTTAGGGATTTCAACATCTACGCTCCATAATATCATCAAAAGGTTCAGAGAATCTGGAGAAATCACTCCACGTAAGCGGCATGGCCGGAAACCAACATTGAATGACCGTGACCTTCCATCCCTCAGACGGCACTGTATCAAAAACCGACATCAATCTCTAAAGGATATCACCACGTGGGCTCAGGAACACTTCAGAAAATCACTGTCACTAAATACAGTTTGTCGCTACATCTGTAAGTGCAAGTTAAAGCTCTACTATGCAAAGCCAAAGCCATTTATCAACAACATCCAGAAACGTCGCCGGCTTCTCTGGGCCCAAGATCATCAAAGATGGACTGAAGCAAAGTGGAAAAGTGTTCTATGGTCTGACGAGTCCACATTTCAAATTTTTGGGGGAAATATTCCACATCGTGTCATCTGGACCAAAGGGGAAGCGAACCATCCAGACTGTTATCGACACAAAGTGTAAAAGCCAGCATGTGTGATGGTATGGGGGTGCATTAGTGCCCAAGGCATGGGTAACTTACACATCTGTGAAGGCACCATTAATGCTGAAAGGTACATACAGCTTTTGGAACAACATATGCTGCCATCTAAGTGCCGTCTTTTTCATGGACGCCCCTGCTTATTTCAGCAAGACAATGCCAAGCCACATTCAGCACGTGTTACAACAGTGTGGCTTCGTAAAAAAAGAGTGCGGGTACTTTCCTGGCCCGCCTGCAGTCCAGACCTGTCTCCCATGGAAAATGTGTGGTGCATTATGAAGCGTAAAATAGGACAGCGGCGACCCCGGACTGTTGAACGACTGAAGCTCTACATAAAACAAGAATGGGAAAGAATTCCACTTTCAAAACTTCAACAATTAGTTTCCTCAGTTCCCAAATGTTGTTAAAAGAAAAGGTGATGTAACACAGTGGTGAACATGCCCTTTCCCAACTACTTTGGCACGTGTTGCAGCTATGAAATTCTATTATTTGCAAAATAAAATAAAGTTTATGAGTTTGAACATCAAATATGTTGTCTTTGTAGCATATTCAACTGAATATGGCTTGAAAAGGATTTGCAAATCATTGTATTCTGTTTATATTTACATCTAACACAATTTCCCAACTCATATGGAAACAGGGTTTGTATGATCATGTCTAATACATGAGTCATGAGAATCTATGTGATAATGTCTTGTTTGAGAGTCATCAGAATCTTGCATACATGCGTCATGAGACTCTGTCATGTCCGATCATGTCTCATACTTGAGTCATGAGAAACTCGCATATGTGATATTGTCTCATATGTGAGTCATGAGACTCTCATATCTGATCATGTCTCATACATGAGACAATGACATGATAACCTCTTGTTCAGTTTGCGATCATGTTTCATACGGGAGTCATAAGAATCGCTCATATCTGATCACGTCTCATATATGATACACGTAGGAGCATCCCGAGGCCGTGACGCCGACCACGGAGCTGGAGCTGGACAACATGGACACATTCCAGGACAGACTGCCCCCCAGTGGCAGGATGACCAAGACCGAGTCGCTCATCCTGTCATCTACCAGGTACACAACGTGTGACATCATCAATGTGCGACTGACTCGGGGTTTTGAGGCACTGATGGATTGACAGATGCACCATGATTCGGACGTAGACTATTCCGAGTCGATGGAGAAAGGTCCAAATATGGATTATTAAGTATGGAGATAAAACAGAAACGCGGAGGTAGCGAGGACACACACGGAGCAAAGTGAAGCTGAGCGAGTTTGAATATGAAGTAGTGAAACAACAGATGTCTAACTGTAGAAATAGATGAAAAAAAATGAGCAAATAGGTGAATAATAAATCCTGAGAGATGATAAAATCCACCCAGTGCGACAAGACATAGATGAGATTGAGTCGGACACCTGCTTGCTCGCCAGACAGACACCTCACCTCGCTCAGCAGGCCGCTATGTTGCACACTACTAATACTGTAGTGGCTCATCACTGTCCTGAACATTGGACAGTTACATAAGTTGTTATGCTACAAATCAGGTCATCATGGAGCGTATAAATAAGAAGGGAAGACCAAGCCTGTTGTGCGCTCTTTCTTAATTCCTTCATGAGGGTTCACCATCTTTCGTCTCATGAGACACTGTCTGGTTTCATATCGATTCAATCCAACTTTGTACTATCTGATTGTGAGTAATTAAAAGTGTTGTAACAAACTCTCTATTGTTCCTGTTTAAGATTGACTTTTCGACCACATAAAATTAGCGTACCCATAGAGGCCACCACATTAAATTGGCGTCACGAACAGGATGAGGACCCGGGTTAAATCCCCAACATTTCTACCACAATATCATGTCAAAATACTGCAATGTGGGCTGTGTGACTAGCACAGGGGTCGGCCACCCAAAATGTTGAAAGAGCCATATTGAAGTAAAAATATAAAAAACTAATCTGTTTTACCATGAATTGATGAAGGTGGACCCCGACTTAAACAAGTTGAAAAACTTATTGGGGTGTTAGCATTTAGTGCTCAATTGTAGGGAATATGTACTGTACTGTGCAATCTACTAATAAAAGTATCACTCAATCAGTCTGGAGCTGCACAAAATGTGTAAGTGTTGAATGCAACTATATTAGCTATGTTAGCCTACTATCTATCGCAGGCTGAAGCTAATGTTTGTTGACAGAAATGTTGAAACGTTATATTTATTCTACACATTTTTACAACATTGGAAACCATTAGTAAATCAGAGGCTACTCTGAAAGTGAGATAACTCCTGGAAATGACTGGCTCATTATGGCTAAAGGTATAGGTGTGTGTGTCCTAGTTATGGCCGTCATATTTTAATAGATTTATTACAATCCTTGGCAAGCTAGGTAATGTTTGCTGTGGTCTGGAACAACATGGCACACCAACAACTAGGGCTGGGCGATATGGCCTTTTTTTAATATCTCGATATGTTTAGGTCATGTGACCATACACCATATATATGTTTAGGTCATGTGACCATACACCATATATATGTTTAGGTCATGTGACCATACACCATATATATGTTTAGGTCATGTGACCATACACCATATATATGTTTAGGTCATGTGACCATACACCATATATATGTTTAGGTCATGTGACCATACAGCATATATATGTTTAGGTCATGTGACCATACACCATATATATGTTTAGGTCATGTGACCATACACCACATATATGTGGATATGTTTAGGTCATGTGACCATACACCACATATATGTGGATATGTTTAGGTCATGTGACCATACAGCATATATATGTTTAGGTCATGTGACCATACACCATATATATGTTTAGGTCATGTGACCATACACCATATATATGTTTAGGTCATGTGACCATACACCATATATATGTGGATATTTTGCCTTAGCCTCGAATGAAGACTTGATGCATGTAATGACAGCAGTATGATGATTCTATGTGTCTACATTCAAATATGCTACTTTTAAACTTTCATGCAGAGAAGGAAATCACAACTAAAAGTGTATTTAGTAAACAGTTATTGGCACAGTGGCACAAACATTCATGTCATTTCCAAAACAGAAAGTGCAAGATTGTCAGAGACATTTTAAAACAAATAAAGTGCACTTTTGTGCATGATGTCACTAAGATGACATATCAAAACAACACTAAAATAAAGTGCACTTTTTGTACAGAACGCCACTACAATACTTTAAAACAAATAAAGTGCACTTTTGTGCATGATGTCACTAAGATGACATATCAAAACAACACTAAAGTGCACTTTTTGTACAGAACGCCACTACAATAACTTAAAACAAATAAAGTGCACTTTTGTGCATGATGTCACTAAGATGACATATCAAAACAACACTCAATTAAAGTGCACTTTTTGTTCAGAACGCCACTACAATACTTTAAAACAAATAAAGTGCACTTTTGTGCATGATTTTGTGGGCGTGTGGCACCGAACGGCGATGTTGAAATGCAGAGTAAGCACTCTTCATTCTCTAGCGGGTGACTTTTGAAATGATGCTACACATTAGCAATAATACTACTTTTGTTAGCAACACTTTTGACGCATACTTGACAAATTACAGTTGTCTGTTTGACATTTTCCCACTTGAAGCCAAACCACCGCCAGGCGATGGACCCCCTGCTGTTTTTTTCTTAGGAATTAATTTTTCCTTCATTTGTTACCAGATTGGCACCTACTTTCTCTCATATTACCACTCGCACCACAGCTAACGTTACCCATGCTGCTACCTCTCTGCTCCGCAAGGGCGTATACATATGTGACGTGTGAGGTGACAGTATGTGACGTGTGAGGTGACAGTATGTGACGTGTGAGGTGACAGTATGTGACGTGTGAGGTGACAGTATGTGACGTGTGAGGTGACAGTATGTGAGGTGACAGTATGTGACGTGTGAGGTGACAGTATGTGACGTGTGAGGTGACAGTATGTGACGTATGAGGTGACAGTATGTGACGTGTGAGGTGACCGTATGTGACGTGTGAGGTGACAGTATGTGACGTGTGAGGTGACAGTATGTGACGTGTGAGGTGACAGTATGTGACGTGTGAGGTGACAGTATGTGAGGTGACAGTATGTGACGTATGAGGTGACAGTATGTGACGTATGAGGTGACAGTATGTGACGTGTGAGGTGACAGTATGTGACGTGTGAGGTGACAGTATGTGACGTGTGAGGTGACAGTATGTGACGTGTGAGGTGACAGTATGTGTCGTGTGAGGTGACAGTATGTGACGTATGAGGTGACAGTATGTGAGGTATGAGGTGACAGTATGTGACGTATAAGGTGACAGTATGTGACGTATGAGGTGACAGTATGTGATGTATGAGGTGACAGTATGTGACGTATGAGGTGACAGTATGTGACGTATGAGGTGACAGTGTGTGAGGTATGAGGTGACAGTATGTGACGTGTGAGGTGACAGTATGTGACGTGTGAGGTGACAGTATGTGACGTATGAGGTGACAGTATGTGACGTATGAGGTGACAGTATGTGACGTATGAGGTGACAGTATGTGACGTATGAGGTGACAGTATGTGACGTGTGAGGTGACAGTATGTGACGTGTGAGGTGACAGTATGTGACATATGAGGTGACAGTATGTGACGTATGAGGTGACAGTATGTGACGTGTGAGGTGACAGTATGTGACGTGTGAGGTGACAGTATGTGACGTGTGAGGTGACAGTATGTGACATATGAGGTGACAGTATGTGACGTATGAGGTGACAGTATGTGACGTGTGAGGTGACAGTATGTGACGTATGAGGTGACAGTATGTGACGTATGAGGTGACAGTATGTGACGTGTGAGGTGACAGTATGTGACGTGTGAGGTGACAGTATGTGACGTGTGAGGTGACAGTATGTGACGTGTGAGGTGACAGTATGTGACGTGTGAGGTGACAGTATGTGACGTGTGAGGTGACAGTATGTGACGTGTGAGGTGACAGTATGTGACGTGTGAGGTGACAGTATGTGACGTGTGAGGTGACAGTATGTGACGTGTGAGGTGACAGTATGTGACGTGTGAGGTGACAGTATGTGACGTGTGAGGTGACAGTATGTGACGTGTGAGGTGACAGTATGTGACGTGTGAGGTGACAGTATGTGACGTGTGAGGTGACAGTATGTGACGTATGAGGTGACAGTATGTGACGTATGAGGTGACAGTATGTGACGTATGAGGTGACAGTGTGTGAGGTATGAGGTGACAGTATGTGACGTGTGAGGTGACAGTATGTGACGTGTGAGGTGACAGTATGTGACGTATGAGGTGACAGTATGTGACGTATGAGGTGACAGTATGTGACGTATGAGGTGACAGTATGTGACGTATGAGGTGACAGTATGTGACGTGTGAGGTGACAGTATGTGACGTGTGAGGTGACAGTGTGTGACATATGAGGTGACAGTATGTGACGTATGAGGTGACAGTATGTGACGTGTGAGGTGACAGTATGTGACGTGTGAGGTGACAGTATGTGACGTGTGAGGTGACAGTATGTGACGTGTGAGGTGACAGTATGTGACGTATGAGGTGACAGTATGTGACATATGAGGTGACAGTATGTGACGTATGAGGTGACAGTATGTGACGTGTGAGGTGACAGTATGTGACATATGAGGTGACAGTATGTGACGTATGAGGTGACAGTATGTGACGTGTGAGGTGACAGTATGTGACATATGAGGTGACAGTATGTGACGTATGAGGTGACAGTATGTGACGTGTGAGGTGACAGTATGTGACGTGTGAGGTGACAGTATGTGACATATGAGGTGACAGTATGTGACGTGTGAGGTGACAGTATGTGACGTGTGAGGTGACAGTATGTGACGTGTGAGGTGACAGTATGTGACGTGTGAGGTGACAGTATGTGACGTGTGAGGTGACAGTATGTGACGTGTGAGGTGACAGTATGTGACGTATGAGGTGACAGTATGTGACGTGTGAGGTGACAGTATGTGACGTGTGAGGTGACAGTATGTGACGTATGAGGTGACAGTATGTGACCTATGAGGTGACAGTATGTGACGTATGAGGTGACAGTATGTGACGTATGAGGTGACAGTATGTGACGTGTGAGGTGACAGTATGTGACGTGTGAGGTGACAGTATGTGACGTGTGAGGTGACAGTATGTGACATCTGAGGTGACAGTATGTGACGTGTGAGGTGACAGTATGTGACGTGTGAGGTGACAGTATGTGACATATGAGGTGACAGTATGTGACGTATGAGGTGACAGTATGTGACGTGTGAGGTGACAGTATGTGACGTGTGAGGTGACAGTATGTGACGTGTGAGGTGACAGTATGTGACATATGAGGTGACAGTATGTGACGTATGAGGTGACAGTATGTGACGTGTGAGGTGACAGTATGTGACATATGAGGTGACAGTATGTGACGTATGAGGTGACAGTATGTGACGTGTGAGGTGACAGTATGAGACATGTGAGGTGACAGTATGTGACGTATGAGGTGACAGTATGTGACGTGTGAGGTGACAGTATGTGACGTATGAGGTGACAGTATGTGACGTGTGAGGTGACAGTATGTGACGTATGAGGTGACAGTATGTGACGTATGAGGTGACAGTATGTGACGTGTGGGGTGACAGTATGTGACGTGTGAGGTGACAGTATGTGACGTATGAGGTGACAGTATGTGACGTGTGAGGTGACAGTATGTGACATATGAGGTGACAGTATGTGACGTATGAGGTGACAGTATGTGACGTGTGAGGTGACAGTATGTGACGTATGAGGTGACAGTATGTGACGTGTGAGGTGACAGTATGTGACGTGTGAGGTGACAGTATGTGACGTGTGAGGTGACAGTATGTGACGTATGAGGTGACAGTATGTGACGTGTGAGGTGACAGTATGTGACATATGAGGTGACAGTATGTGACGTATGAGGTGACAGTATGTGACGTGTGAGGTGACAGTATGTGACGTATGAGGTGACAGTATGTGAGGTATGAGGTGACAGTATGTGACGTGTGAGGTGACAGTATGTGAGGTATGAGGTGACAGTATGTGACATATGAGGTGACAGTATGTGACGTATGAGGTGACAGTATGTGACGTGTGAGGTGACAGTATGTGACGTATGAGGTGACAGTATGTGAGGTATGAGGTGACAGTATGTGACGTATGAGGTGACAGTATGTGACGTACGAGGTGACAGTATGTGACGTGTGAGGTGACAGTATGTGACGTATGAGGTGACAGTATGTGACGTGTGAGGTGACAGTATGTGACGTATGAGGTGACAGTATGTGACGTGTGAGGTGACAGTATGTGACGTATGAGGTGACAGTATGTGACGTGTGAGGTGACAGTATGTGACGTGTGAGGTGACAGTATGTGACATATGAGGTGACAGTATGTGACGTATGAGGTGACAGTATGTGACGTGTGAGGTGACAGTATGTGACGTGTGAGGTGACAGTATGTGACATCTGAGGTGACAGTATGTGACGTGTGAGGTGACAGTATGTGACGTGTGAGGTGACAGTATGTGACATATGAGGTGACAGTATGTGACGTATGAGGTGACAGTATGTGACGTGTGAGGTGACAGTATGTGACGTGTGAGGTGACAGTATGTGACGTGTGAGGTGACAGTATGTGACATATGAGGTGACAGTATGTGACGTATGAGGTGACAGTATGTGACGTGTGAGGTGACAGTATGTGACATATGAGGTGACAGTATGTGACGTATGAGGTGACAGTATGTGACGTGTGAGGTGACAGTATGAGACATATGAGGTGACAGTATGTGACGTATGAGGTGACAGTATGTGACGTGTGAGGTGACAGTATGTGACGTATGAGGTGACAGTATGTGACGTGTGAGGTGACAGTATGTGACGTATGAGGTGACAGTATGTGACGTATGAGGTGACAGTATGTGACGTGTGGGGTGACAGTATGTGACGTGTGAGGTGACAGTATGTGACGTATGAGGTGACAGTATGTGACGTGTGAGGTGACAGTATGTGACATATGAGGTGACAGTATGTGACGTATGAGGTGACAGTATGTGACGTGTGAGGTGACAGTATGTGACATATGAGGTGACAGTATGTGACGTATGAGGTGACAGTATGTGACGTGTGAGGTGACAGTATGTGACGTATGAGGTGACAGTATGTGAGGTATGAGGTGACAGTATGTGACGTGTGAGGTGACAGTATGTGAGGTATGAGGTGACAGTATGTGACATATGAGGTGACAGTATGTGACGTATGAGGTGACAGTATGTGACGTGTGAGGTGACAGTATGTGACGTATGAGGTGACAGTATGTGAGGTATGAGGTGACAGTATGTGACGTATGAGGTGACAGTATGTGACGTACGAGGTGACAGTATGTGACGTGTGAGGTGACAGTATGTGACGTATGAGGTGACAGTATGTGACGTGTGAGGTGACAGTATGTGACGTATGAGGTGACAGTATGTGACGTGTGAGGTGACAGTATGTGACGTATGAGGTGACAGTATGTGACGTGTGAGGTGACAGTATGTGACGTGTGAGGTGACAGTATGTGACATATGAGGTGACAGTATGTGACGTATGAGGTGACAGTATGTGACGTGTGAGGTGACAGTATGTGACGTGTGAGGTGACAGTATGTGACATCTGAGGTGACAGTATGTGACGTGTGAGGTGACAGTATGTGACGTGTGAGGTGACAGTATGTGACATATGAGGTGACAGTATGTGACGTATGAGGTGACAGTATGTGACGTGTGAGGTGACAGTATGTGACGTGTGAGGTGACAGTATGTGACGTGTGAGGTGACAGTATGTGACATATGAGGTGACAGTATGTGACGTATGAGGTGACAGTATGTGACGTGTGAGGTGACAGTATGTGACATATGAGGTGACAGTATGTGACGTATGAGGTGACAGTATGTGACGTGTGAGGTGACAGTATGAGACATATGAGGTGACAGTATGTGACGTATGAGGTGACAGTATGTGACGTGTGAGGTGACAGTATGTGACGTATGAGGTGACAGTATGTGACGTGTGAGGTGACAGTATGTGACGTATGAGGTGACAGTATGTGACGTATGAGGTGACAGTATGTGACGTGTGGGGTGACAGTATGTGACGTGTGAGGTGACAGTATGTGACGTATGAGGTGACAGTATGTGACGTGTGAGGTGACAGTATGTGACATATGAGGTGACAGTATGTGACGTATGAGGTGACAGTATGTGACGTGTGAGGTGACAGTATGTGACGTATGAGGTGACAGTATGTGACGTGTGAGGTGACAGTATGTGACGTGTGAGGTGACAGTATGTGACGTGTGAGGTGACAGTATGTGACGTATGAGGTGACAGTATGTGACGTGTGAGGTGACAGTATGTGACATATGAGGTGACAGTATGTGACGTATGAGGTGACAGTATGTGACGTGTGAGGTGACAGTATGTGACGTATGAGGTGACAGTATGTGAGGTATGAGGTGACAGTATGTGACGTGTGAGGTGACAGTATGTGAGGTATGAGGTGACAGTATGTGACATATGAGGTGACAGTATGTGACGTATGAGGTGACAGTATGTGACGTGTGAGGTGACAGTATGTGACGTATGAGGTGACAGTATGTGAGGTATGAGGTGACAGTATGTGACGTATGAGGTGACAGTATGTGACGTACGAGGTGACAGTATGTGACGTGTGAGGTGACAGTATGTGACGTATGAGGTGACAGTATGTGACGTGTGAGGTGACAGTATGTGACGTGTGAGGTGACAGTATGTGACGTGTGAGGTGACAGTATGTGACGTATGAGGTGACAGTATGTGAGGTATGAGGTGACAGTATGTGACGTATGAGGTGACAGTATGTGACGTATGAGGTGACAGTATGTGAGGTATGAGGTGACAGTATGTGATGTGTGAGGTGACAGTATGTGATGTATGAGGTGACAGTATGTGACGTATGAGGTGACAGTATGTGACGTATGAGGTGACAGTATGTGACGTGTGAGGTGACAGTATGTGACGTATGAGGTGACAGTATGTGAGGTATGAGGTGACAGTATGTGACGTATGAGGTGACAGTATGTGACGTATGAGGTGACAGTATGTGAGGTATGAGGTGACAGTATGTGATGTGTGAGGTGACAGTATGTGATGTATGAGGTGACAGTATGTGACGTATGAGGTGACAGTATGTGACGTATGAGGTGACAGTATGTGACGTATGAGGTGACAGTATGTGAGGTATGAGGTGACAGTATGTGATGTGTGAGGTGACAGTATGTGATGTATGAGGTGACAGTATGTGACGTATGAGGTGACAGTATGTGACGTGTGAGGTGACAGTATGTGACGTGTGAGGTGACAGTATGTGACGTGTGAGGTGACAGTATGTGACGTGTGAGGTGACAGTATGTGACGTGTGAGGTGACAGTATGTGACGTGTGAGGTGACAGTATGTGACGTATGAGGTGACAGTATGTGACGTATGAGGTGACAGTATGTGACGTATGAGGTGACAGTATGTGACGTATGAGGTGACAGTATGTGACGTATGAGGTGACAGTATGTGACGTATGAGGTGACAGTATGTGACGTGTGAGGTGACAGTATGTGACATATGAGGTGACAGTATGTGACGTATGAGGTGACAGTATGTGACGTGTGAGGTGTCAGTATGTGACGTATGAGGTGACAGTATGTGACGTATGAGGTGACAGTATGTGACGTATGAGGTGACAGTATGTGACGTATGAGGTGACAGTATGTGACGTATGAGGTGACAGTATGTGATGTGTGAGGTGACAGTATGTGACGTGTGAGGTGACAGTATGTGACGTATGAGGTGACAGTATGTGACGTATGAGGTGACAGTATGTGACGTATGAGGTGACAGTATGTGACGTATGAGGTGACAGTATGTGACGTATGAGGTGACAGTATGTGACGTATGAGGTGACAGTATGTGACGTGTGAGGTGACAGTATGTGACATATGAGGTGACAGTATGTGACGTGTGAGGTGACAGTATGTGACGTGTGAGGTGACAGTATGTGACGTATGAGGTGACAGTATGTGACGTGTGAGGTGACAGTATGTGACGTATGAGGTGACAGTATGTGACGTGTGAGGTGACAGTATGTGACGTATGAGGTGACAGTATGTGACGTATGAGGTGACAGTATGTGACGTATGAGGTGACAGTATGTGATGTGTGAGGTGACAGTATGTGACGTGTGAGGTGACAGTATGTCCATAGTTAAGTTTCACCTCCGGGAATTTTAAACAAGGAATCACCGTGTGTTTGTGTGGCTAAAGGCTAAAACTTCCCAACTCCATCTTTCTACTGTGACTTCTCAAATATTAATTGAACAAATTGCAAAAGATTCAGCAACACAGATGTCCAAAATATTGTGTAATTATGCCGTTAAAGCAGACGACTTTTAGCTGTGTGTGTGTGCAGCGCTCATACTTCCTAAAAACCTGTGACGTCTTGCGTACACGTCATCATTACGCAACGTTTTCAAGACGAAACTCCCGGGAAATTTAAAATTGCAATTTAGTAAACTAAAGCGGCCGTATTGTCATGTGTTGCCATGTTAATATTTCATCATTGATATATAAACTATCAGACTATCAGACAATGTTAATATTTCATCATTGATATATAAACTATCAGACTAGTGACTAGTAGTGGCTTCCAGTAGGCCTTTAAAAATGCTCCAGGGAGCCACTAGATCAGCACTAAAGAGCCGCAGGTTGCTGACCCCCGGACTAGCATGTCCCGGTAGTTTAGTCCATATGGTTGACCGGTGGATGTGTTTTCTTGTAGCCAGGAGCCTAAAATAGCGGGAAGGCGAGGTCGCAGCACATCTCTGAAGGAGCGTCAGCCCAGCAGACCTCAAAACGAGCGAGCTAACAGTCTGGACAACGAGCGTGCGACGGACACTCGCAGCCACCTGCAAGTACGTGGACGCGCCTTGGCGGTTTTTCCCGCTTTGCCGGTCCATTTCTAACTGGACTTCCATCAGTGCAGATCCCGAGAAAGACGGTGTATGACCAGCTGAACCACATCCTGGTGTCTGACGACCAGCTTCCTGACAGCATCATCCTCATCAACACGTCCGACTGGCAGGGCCAGGTCAGCAGCCAAAACCTTGTTGTCCGCCGTCTCTGCTGTCAGGCAGCCATGTTGTCGTCCTCTGCCCATCACAGTACCTTTCAGACGTGCTCCAGAACCACCGCCTGCCGGTGGTCTGCACTTTCAGCACTGCAGACATCCAAGCTGCTTTCAACACCATCGTGTCCCGCATACAACGATTGTAAGCGTCTTCGTCTCATGTCTGAATCACCTTCTCTTGATTCCTTTACTCTTTTCTACTCTATTTTAATATATTTATTGACAACATCTGGTCACACTGGTCGGTAGGCAGAACTCATAGTAATAAGCACATTTTGCATTAAGCACGAGTATTTTTTCAGACAAAAACCTGCTCTGTATTAAACAACAAATAGATATCAGAAAGAGACTCGTATTAGTTAATGATTTATTGATGTTAGTACAACTTTCCATTTTCCTTGGCTCGTCCCGGTCGTCGGGCCAGCAGTCTCAGGAGGGATGCCCAGAATTCCCCGTCTCCGGCCGCCTCTTCCAGTTCCCCTGGAAGAACACAGAAGTGTTACGAGACATAATCCCTTTAGCCTTCCGACTGGGCATGGTCCTCGGACTCCACTCACCAGTGAGGAGTCCAGGAGACATGCGGACTACAGGTCCGAACAACCTCGACTGGAAGGAACAGCAGCTTTACTCTGAGCTCCTCTGGGTAAACAAACTCATTTTAGCCGCTAGTACTCACCAACTTGCACTTGCTTTTCAGTCACTACCCAAAGGTTAAGACTATAGGTAAGGGGAGGAATGGAGATCAACCTTTTGCTCTCGGGTTGTACAATAATATTACAGTACTAAAGATAAGTAAAGGTTTCTACCGCTTATTCCCTTTGGGATCACGGTGGGGCTCTGGCGCTTATCTCAGCTACAATCGGGCGGAAGGCAGGGTACACCCTGGACAAGTCGCCACCTCATCACAGGGCCAACACAGATAGACAGACAACATTCACACACTAGGGACCATTTAGTGTTGCCAATCAACCTATCCCCAGGTGCATGTCTTTGGAGGTGGGAGGGGCCTATCCCCAGGTGCATGTCTTTGGAGGTGGGAGGGGCCTATCCCCAGGTGCATGTCTTTGGAGGTGGGAGGGGCCTATCCCTAACTCCTGCCCTGATCGTACCATGAATCTGGTAGTCCTCGAGGAATTCCTCTTTTAAGTTCACATAACACCTGTGGACCATTTGGGCAAACTATTATGCACCCTCAAGTACCCTCTGATGGGTCTATAGTTGGTCCTGTGTTCCAGCACCATGACAGAAACCACACTGTATTTGCTGTAAGTGAGTTTGGACAAATGGTCATACTCTTCTAGAATAGACTACCCTAGGGAGGTTGAGGAGTGTGATTGTTGGAACACATCCTCTGACAGGCCTTCTTGAAAAGGGGGACCACCGTACTGGTCTGCAAATCCAGAAGTACTGTTGGTGACTTTCTTCAGCCAAGACAATCCCACCACATCCAAGGCCTTTAGGAAGTCCGGGCCAGACTCGTCCAAACTTCGAGCCTTGCCACTGAGCTACCTTAGCCCTCGTTCATGTCCTCAAACTCTGCTTCCTCCGTCAGAAAGGTTGGGAAGGACTTCAAAGTATCCCTTCTACTGCCCGATTAAATCCTCTATCTAGGTCGGCCGGCCTCCTCTGTAAACCGTGTGGGCGGGGCACCACGTCTCATTTCTGAGGTGTCGCACACTTTGCCAGAATCTCTCCGAAGCCGACAGAAAATCTTGCTGCATGGAACTCTTCCCGGGTCCGGAGTTTTTACTTCGACAGCCGGAGTCGCTCACCGAGTCCTAGAAATCAATGATTATTCACTCAGGGTTCTTTTGCTATAATGCAAAGCTAAAGTTGTCATTTAATGTAATAAGTCTGGACACATGTCCAGTAGGAGTCGACGTAGTACTCGTGTTGTTTTATTGTATATAAATTAGTACTACTCAGTGGCCTAGTGGTTAGAGTGTCCGCCCTGGCCGTGAGTTCAAATCCCGGCCGAGTCATACCAAAGACTATAAAAATGGGCATCAAGGCTTGGAAATGGGGGTAAATCACCAAAAATGATTCCCGGGCGCGACACCGCTGCTGCTCACTACTCCTTTCGCCTCCCAGGGGGTGAACAAGGGTGATGGGTCAAATGCAGAGGACAAATTCCACCACACCTAGTGTGTGTGTGTGTGTGTGTGTGTGTGTGTGTGTGAGACTATCATTGCTACTTGAACTTTACTGATGTTGTTTCCTCAGCTGTAACTGTAACTCCCAGACGCCGGTCCCCATAAAGATCGCGGTGGCAGGAGCTCAGCGTTACCTGAGCGCCGTGCTCCGCCTCTTTGTGGACCACCTGACCCACAAGACCCCTGACTGGCTGGGGTACATGAGGTTCCTCATCATCCCGCTCGGTGCGTTATCCGCTTTCTGGCAAGCGAGAGGACTTCAAGTCACCTTTTTCTTTCCTGTCTTCACAGGCTCACTTCCTGTCTCCAAGTACCTGAGCACCATCGACCAGAAGTACTGCACCTTGTTCCACGATGCCGCATGGAAGGACCTCTTTGAAAAGACGCAGGCTCCTCTCGTGGGTGAGGCGCCCCTTAGCTTATCTTATCTGACACACCTTATTAGGTGGACTCCTTTCAAGTCCAACTGTGTACTTGTATTAACAGCAGCAGTGTGTGCCTAATGAAATGGCCTAAAAACCCAGTCCAACAACATTCATGTCCAGGTTTTATTATTACATGCTGGACAGACAAGAGCACACAGTTGAAGAATTTAGGAGAAAAAGTGGGAACAAACTTGTCATGTCAGGAGAATGACGTCTGAATTTTAAGAGAAAAGTTGTAATGTTACTGAAAATTGTGAAAACTTAATATAACAAATTAAAGCTGCAAGCAGTGATGGACGGGA